>NW_026067953.1:1556801-1656292 GCF_014885135.2 Alexandromys fortis | reverse complement strand
TGGTTCCCTTCCCTGTTAATAATTATTATTAATAGAAATAGCATGTAGAAATTTTAAATTTTTTTCAGGCTATTGTTGCGTCCTGATCTTCTGACCAAAGCTTATGTTTGGGGCACAAACTGATACCTAAATTGCCATAAATTCTAGGCTTCTTAGACTTAGAGCATGCTATACTTGAAGCTCATAAACACCCTCATTCAGTAAGATAATCATTCTAATTTGTAAAATGCAAGATAATTTTTCTTTTGCACCCATGCTGTTAAAGTTTTAAGCTACATACTTTTTCTATTTAAAATTTAAAATATATTTTACTATAAAATCAGAGAAGGAATAAAGAAGAAATATTACTTATAATATTCTTATATAACCTATTAATATCCTCTGTAAAATTTAATCTTAGTTTTGCATGAAAAATTTTGAAAATTTCATTGAGTAACACAAAACTCTACATATTTATTTATTTTTAGAATAAAATATATTTCAAAATTTATAATTTTTTTGCTTCTATTACCTGGGACTTGATATTTAAAACACAGTGGATCTTTACGGTCACAATAGAGTCACTCTTTCATCCGAGAATAAAAAAAAATAAGCTATCTTTTTCCAATTTAAATGTGTTACATGATTTCCTAGCCTTCCTCCAAGAAGACAGACTTCTTCTAGCACAAGGTCTCCTGAGTGACGCTGGAGTGCAGACAGCCAGCAACTTCACTGGGAGCTGCTAAAGGGCCTGCTGCAATGATAACTGCTAATTTATTTATGTGGAATGGTAATGATATACATTTGAATAGCAACAAAAGGGAAGGCAACTTTGCACTTAATCCATGTTAATTATGTACTATTGAGAGGGGAGTATTTCTCTGACAAGGAATCCAGTTCAAAATTGCAGCTCTGTGTCTGTTGTTAGGAGGGGCATGCAACACACTGCTCAACTCCCCAGACCCCACATGGTTGACACACCTCTGCATAATACTGTAGAAGCTTTTCTTCTAACTGACAAGTGTGGAGGGCTCGTGCCAACACGCCTTTTTTTTCTTCTTTGAAAATTTGTTGCAGCCTTGTGCACTACAGACAATTCTCCCATCCTTCAACCAAACAGCTTCAATATAATTGCATTTCCCTTTATTTCTCACTTTTATGTCTCTGTTTTGAAAGGCAATGGTGTACAGATAAAAGCTTAGGAGTGATACACAGAGTCGATTGAATTTCGGCCATTGGGTTTAGGAATGACCTTGAACTACTACCTACCCTGTCTAATTCTGATTTTCCTGATTTGTAAGAAGGAGACAATGGCATATTTTATAACTCAGCATCAGATTTGAATAATAGGAGACATAAGGATCATCTGTCACCCTGTGCAGTGCTGTTGTAACTTTTATTTTGCTATATCCTTGTCTCATAATTTAAACTTTCTCATCTCCTTGGCTTTCAGTATTTCCAGAATAATCTCAGCTATGTAATATATGAATGGGTTATATAATCCCTCTCTCCCCCCTCTTCTTTTCTTCTGATTTTCTCCATTACATTATTTTCTTTTGAGTCACATTGCTTTTTATTTGGAATATTATTAAGAATTTTCATATGTAAGTATGTAACAAACAGTTCTCAGCCACTTGGTTTGTTTTCTGTATCCTGGTGGTGACAAGGGTTAGCTTTATAGTATTTCATCCACATGTGTCCCCAGCTCCCCCAGCAAATGTTCTCCTTGCAAGTGTTCCTTAACCCAGTAAGTACAAAATCATCTTAACACCACACTTTTTTTTTCAGGACACTGGTGTAGGATCCAAATACTGTATAACTTTGCTTCGATAAGTTTGCACTGTTTCAAGAAAGATCTTAATCGTTGTGCCCACATTTCCTACTTACAGCTTTTCATAACTTTCCAAGTGTCTTTTTAAAAATACCATGAATCTTTATAGTGATAATAGTGATAACAATTTCACTTTTTATATTTTTTTCTTTATTTTGGAAGTTATAATTAGCACCATCTTCTCTGCTCCTTTTCCTCCACTCAAGCCCTTCCAACCCACCCTCCTTGCTCTCTTTCAAACTCATGTCCTCTTTCTTCCTTAATTGCTAATGGATGCTTAGATGTGCATGCATACACATATATTTTTCTAAACAAAAAAAATCTGCTCAGGCTGTAGAATTTTACTTCTATGTAAGTTTTCAGGACTAACCATTTAATATTGAAAACCAACTGGTATGCTCTTCCATGGGGCTGACATTTTTCCCCACTCTCAGTTTTCCTTAGCTGCCTATAGTTCTTTGTCGGAGTGTTGATGCCTAGTGGGCTTTTCCCCAACCACTTTGGTATATCTCCATTACCAGCAACTTTGTTTAGCTCTTACTCTGATTTTTTTAAAATAACATTTACATGTCCATAATTGGGGGGACGGTGGGCCTATTAGCTCACTGGTTATCCCATCTCTAGATTGTGGCATGCTCTCATACAATGAATCACTGAGTTTTTCACCTTCTCTTCTTTTCTGGTAGGAATTGGCATGATTTCATCTAAAGTACTACCCTTAGAATTGAAACAGTTTGACTATAGAATTCTTTCTATATCTTTTTTCTAAGCATCCATTTCAGTCTTGAAACCCACCATTTTCTCCTCTCTCTCCAAACAAAAATGAGATTATATAATTTGTCCTAATTATTTCTTAATTAGTTAATTAATTAATTAAAATTATTAATTAATTAAATTTCTTCTTAGACAATAGCATACATGTATGAAACACATTCTGATTATTCTCATACTCCATCGTATCGTATCTCCCCACTTCCTCATCACTCTGCCTCCTTCATATGTGTTCGATTCACATATTCATGCTCTCCTGGTTTTGTTCTGTGACCCCCTGAATTTAACCAGGGTTTGGTTATTACCCACTAGTGTCTAACGATCTTATCAGAGGGTAGACAGCTGAAGATGTTAACTGGACTTCTCTGAATACTAAACAGGAGTCAGTGATTCAGGAGGAATGGGATAGGCTCTTGCTTGGTGCCCCAACACTCTCTTCCTTCTGCCTCTGACCTTATCCTCTCTGATTTTCACTCTAATTTCTTGCCATTGCTTTCTCCTGCTTGTTTTAAAGATGGATCTGGTAATGCCGTGCCCACTATTAATTTTTGGATCTTAACCTTCTCAGATGGCTTCTTCCAGAACTTAGCACTAACCTGGGCCCTCATGTACCAACAAATGAG
Source organism: Alexandromys fortis (assembly GCF_014885135.2). Taxonomy (NCBI): domain Eukaryota; kingdom Metazoa; phylum Chordata; class Mammalia; order Rodentia; family Cricetidae; genus Alexandromys; species Alexandromys fortis. The sequence continues at coordinate 1,653,088 of NW_026067953.1, read as the reverse complement.
CTAAGGGTTTTTGTTGGTGTTTTGTTTTATTGATTCTTTTCTTTTATTAAAAATAGACTTTTTTCACCCACTATAATCTGGTTATATTACCCCTTCCTTCTACTTCTCCCAGATCTGTTCCACATTCCCTTCCATCCAGATCTGCTCCCTCTCTGTCTTTCATTAGCAAAGAATGGGATTCTACATGATAAGAACCAAGCATTACAAAATGAACTATAGTAAAATGAACCAAAAACTATCATTTCAAAGTTGCATATGGCAACCCAACAGGAGAAAAGAAGCCACAAGAGCAGGCACAATAGTCGGAGACCCTCTCATTCACACAGCCAAGAGGCAAATAAAAATATTAAGCTAATAGCTATAATGAATACATAGATGAACTTGTAGGCTTACACCCACATGATTTAGACCCATAGAGGACCTTTGCTTGCTGAACTAAGTTCTTATCTTCATATTCCTTCTGCTATTTGAACAAACTTCCACTCATAGGAATGAGCTCATCTTCCAAAGAGATTGTCCAAATTATCCTATCTAGCATTTAGGGAAAGCAGTGGTGATTTGAAAAAGAAAAAAAAAAATCCTTATGGACAAGGAAACACTGTAAATCCTATGCTTATATTATGCCAATTCTATGTATTCCTAGAGATTCTTTGTTTAGTTTTTTATTTATTTATAGTTCTTTCTATTCTTTTGCCCAAATGAATCTCATATTCTTTCCAAATGTGACCATTTTTCTTCTTTAAAAGAAGGAGACATATCCTTAAGTAACCTATCCATTTATATTTCCTGGGGCCATTGACAGGGAGCATGAAGGCAACTGTGAAGCAAGCTACAAGCTACAGTGTCTTTTTTCTTCTCTGTTCGATCCATAGATGACTCATTTACCTCTCAACTGTCTACGTGCCCTGCCCAGCTACCCTGGTCATTCCAGATAAATGCACTGCAACTTTTTCCCAATTTTCAGATACAATCACACACGTTATTTTGGTTCGAGTTCCAAAGTCTTCAATTCTGATTGCTAAATTCCACTGTCTCCTTGGATTATCTTTCTTTTGGCTGTGATATGCATATACTTATTCTATTCACCTATCAACATTTTTGGTCAAACCTGTATTTTATACTGCAAAGTCTATCATTCACATTTAAGGAAGTATACTATTTTTTTCTAAGCATTTTTTATTAATTTATTTGTTTATTAAAGATTTCTGCCTCCTCCATGCCACCGCCTCCCATTTCCCTCCCCTCCCCCAGTCAAGTCCCCCTCCCTCATCAGCCCAAAGAGCAGTGAGGGTTCCCTGCCCTGTGGGAAGTCCAAAGACCTCCCACCTCCTTCCAGGTCTAGTAAGGTGAGCATCCAAACTGCCTAGGCTCCCACAAAGCCAGTACGTGCAGTAGGATCAAAACCATTGTTCTTGACTTCTCAGCAGTCCTCATTGTCCGCTATGTTCAGCGAGTCCGGTTTTATCCCATGCTTATTCAGACCCAGACCATCTGGCCTTGGTGAGTTCCTGATAGATCATCCCTATTGTCTCATTATGTGGGTGTACCCCTCGCGGTCCTGAGTTCCTTGCTCCTGCTCTCTGTCCTTCTGCTCCTGATTTGGACCTTGGGGTTGTAGTCCAGTGCTCCAATGTGGGACTCTGTCACTGTCTCCTTTCATCGCGTGATGAAGGTTAATATATAGGAGGATGACTATATGCTTTTCTTTGGGTTTACCTTCTTATTTAGCTTCTCTAGGATCACGAATTATAGGCTCAATGTCCTTTATTTATGGCTAGAAACCAAATATGAGTGAGTACATCCCATGTTCCTCTTTTTGGGTCTGGCTTACCTCACTCTGGATAGTGTTTTCTATTTCCATCCATTTGCATGCAAAATTCAAGAAGTCATTGTTTTTTACTGCTGAGTAGTACTCTAATATATATGTATATTCCATACTTTCTTCATCCATTCTTCCATTGAAGGGCGGCGTCTAGGTTGTTTCCAGTTTCTGGCTATTACAAACAATGCTGCTATGAACATAGTTGAGTCATAATTTGTTTTCTCAGCTGGAGTTCTTTTGTTTGTTTTTGGTGGTCTGTTATTTTGTGTTTCTGAGATAAGGTTTATCTACATAGCCCTGGAATCCAGGAACTATCTATTTAAACCACACTTGTTGCGAACTGAGGTCCTCCTACCTCTGCCTTCCATGTACTGGAACTAAAGCTGTATACTATCATACTTACCTCAAACTTGAATTTTATTTATTTTGGGTGTTGCCGGATTTTCTTTCTTATTTCTTTGTGATGCTCTTGTTCTCCTTATTATTCCTGTGCTATTCATATACTTATGAATTTATGATCTGATGTTCATGTGTTCCGTTGAGAGAGCTCTTCCTGCTTCTTTTTATTTATGCAACTCTCAGTTCTCATTAGAGGTTTCATGTTTTTCTTCTTTTATCACTACAACTTGAAATTGCACTCCCTCTTTCTCCTTTTTTGCTACTGGTTAGTGAAACTTGTGACTCATGACTGCTACCAAAGGCCAGTTCTTGACCATTGAAAAACCTCTCTAGCTCTATTTTTCTTCCTTCCTTCCTTCCTTCCTTCCTTCCTTCCTTCCTTCCTTCCTTCCTTCCTGCCTTCCTTCCTTCCTTCCCTCCTTTCTTCCATTTGAAACCCCATTAAGTTTCCCAGTCTGTTCTTGACCTCACTCTCTCTAACCCATAAGAACTTGACTTTGCAATCCTCCTCCTTTACCATCTGAGCAGATAGGATTACATGCATGAGCCACTGGGCATACTTGAAATTGCTCTTTTTGATGTCACCTACATTTTTTTCTGAAGCCAAAGAGAAAAGGTTTTACAAATATTTAAAAAAAAATATGATTAATTTGTTGATATTTTCCAACATTGCAATTTAAAATAACGTTTTATTTATTCTTTGAAAATTTTGTATGCTGTATTTTAATCACCTTCTCCAAGATACCCCCACCTCCCTACCCACCCAACTTAACACTCTTTCTTACTCCTTCCTCCCTCTAGTGTTTTCAGCCATTGGCGCAGTTTGCATCAGCTGACTGCTGGGGGCTTTGGAGGGTAACTGATATACCTGGTATCACTCCATTAAAGAAAACTGACTTTCCCTCTCCTGGCATCAATCAAATGCCAATAGCTTCTCAGCAATGGGTGGGGCTTCATGCCCATCCCATCTTCCATGCTGGAATGCTCGCTGGCCTGTTCTTGCCCAAGTCTAGCTCACGTTGTCACAATATCTGTCAGCTCATATGCGCATATGCACTTTGTGTCTGGAAAACACACTCTTCTTGCAATTATACTACCTCTGGTTGTTAAAATTATCCCATCTCACTTCCTCCATCAGAATCTCTGAACCTTAAGGAAATAGATGTCAGTTTAAAGACTCAAGTCCCATCCCTGGAAGATATATCACAGGAGGAGAGAAACAGCTACCCCAAGCTGTCCTTTACTTGTACATGAGTCTATAGCATGTATAAACACCCAGATGGATACATACACACAAACAAATATAAATTATAATAGTTTGTCTCCTTTAATACATTCCCTAACCTTAGTTATCTTTCCCAGTTTCAATTTGTTTTCTTTCCAGACGTTTGGTTGCCAAATTCAGAGAGTTTCTGTGATAATGTATTTATTTCATTTCAAAATTTATTTATTTAGCAGTCATAGTTCCAGGAAGAACATTATCTTCAAAACTTTTATTACTAGTAAAACTTAATATATGATGACATTGTGCATTGTACCATCAAAAATCTAGAAGAAATCATTTGTGATTTTGTTATTTAATTATTTCCTTAAAAATTTACCTCTAGATGCTAGTACATAAATATAAAACCATTTGTCCATCTGGCAGATTCAATTATTTGTAGCTGATGTAAGAAAATGTGAATGTTTCCTTGTGTATGTGTAAATAAAGAACATATGTAGTTGGTTATCCTTGTTTACTGTTACAATATTTTTGCTTGCTTTTTTTTTTTTTAGTTTACTTTGTTCTGTTTTTAAGGTTTTTTTTTCCCCCTTGGTCATAGATAAAGCTGATTTTCATTCAAAAGAAATGCTGTCAGTTTGAAGACTAACAGTTCAAACTTACATATGGACAGCATGATATACAGAAATGTCATTATTGCCCAAGATCACAAGTGTAGCTAATGACAGATCACTAACGGGATAAGGAGTAGGGAGGTGGTTCTTTAGTTGCGTATTTACTATGCAAGTTTGAGGACAAGAGTTCAGAGCCCCAGAACTTAAGTAAATATTGAGTGGGCATGGCAACATCCTATGACTTCAGCCTCAGAAGTTAGAGACAAAGGATTCCCCGAACATATTGGCTAGCAAGACTAGCCATATCAATGAGCACTGAATTTGATTGACTCTGCCTCGGTTAATTAGATGATTGAGCAATTAGGGATGATTACTGACACCCATCTTGGATGTCTACATGCACACACACACACATACACACAGATTCACATACATGCACACCTGTACATACACAATGTACATCTACATACATATAATACATACATGAAAAATGTTAAAAGGAAAAAAATACTATAAATGTGCCCCTTATGACTCACACTCTTGCTGACTGAGGGGCTGTGCTCTCTGTGTTTCAAATCCCATATGCATTCACAGTAGTTGCAAATTTGGTAGTAATTACCAAAGAATATGTTACATTTGGCCTTCTCAAATACAGAACAGTAAATAATCACTTGTAACCGAATGAATCTCTAATTTGTTTTAATGTGTTTTATTAAATTATGAGAAATAGCATAATTGTTAAAATGTCTACTTATTTTTTAGTAACATTTCTTTATAATGTACCTAAGAATTTAATACCAACTATATGTGGCAATATTATAAACTTTCAGGTGGAAAAGAAAAGAGAAGGAGTCTGTTATTACTGAATAATTGAGTTTTTCCCTAATCATTATTAAACAAAGATATAACTATATGTGTTTATATATCTATCAACCTGGCATATCCAACCAGTAGCACTTTTATAATGTGACCCAAAATGTAGATGTTGATTTATCTCCCTCTTTGTAATTACTGTGCTTTTTTATTTTATTCACAGGAAAGATATTGGGGTTATAAAGACTGTTGCAATGACTACTCATTCATGAAAATAAATAGCCTATATCCACATTAAGGTAAACAACCCCCCCAAAAAAAAAACAAAAAAACAACCCACCAATGATATGTTCTGAACCTTCAAATGCCTTAAAATCTTAATGTTTCCTCCCCTAAGCAGCTAGATCTGACTTTTTTTCTGTTCAGCTTCTCCCCATTCACAAAGATAAGTGAGAAAGAAATGAAAGAAATTAAAAGGGACACAAGGCTAGGCAGGAATTCTGTACTTCATCCTTTGAAATATGGAAAGTCCATAGTTTTTTTTTTCTTCAAGTCTCTGTATATCATGATTTTTTTTCCTTTAGCCGCTCTTTTTCCTGAGAGCCTTTCTATGCAACTGTCTCTCATCTCAGACCCTAAATCTCAGACCCTAAATCTCCATAGCAGGAATAGAACTGCCTTCTTCTCACTCCCTCTACCTTGATCAGTGTTTTAATTTGCTTTCGTCTCTTATTCTTTCAGTCATACTGTGGCTCCATCCTTCTGCTGCTGCTCTGCCCCTTGAGATAGAATCAGTGTCTGTTCATTAAGTTTTCCAACTGTGAGAGCCCAATCTCCAACTCCTACTTCAAAAATCTGTTAAGGGACCAATAGGATAGGTTAAAACCCAAGCTTTTCAATATGGCTTTGCACAAGGTACTTAAGTTCTTCTCGGCCTCACTCACTTATTTGCCAAAACAGGAATGGTGTCTGCATTACAGAGTTTTAAGTATTTATTTCTTATCCATTTGCCTGGAGACTGAGTGAGTGGGGCTACTTGTCTGTGACGTCAAACATAGATCTCTTCACAAGACGTTCAGTGGATCAAGTAGGTTAACATTTGTGCATTTAATAAACATTTGGAAAAATAAGAAAACAATCACCAGCATTCTTGTTGAGATTTATCTATTAAATTGAAGTCTTTGATGCACCAGCTTTGGGAGAATAGAAGAATAGCATATATGATTTCTATAGCCTCATCAAAACTAATATTTGAATGTTGTTTTAGTGTCCTAAAGTATTGAGAATCTCCAAAATGCTTCTGTTTTCATAGAAATGAAATACTCCATACCCCATATATTTAGAGAGACATGTCAGTTTCTGAATGTGCTCCTCTGTATCGTGAAATAGGGCAGCCTGCACATGTATATGGGGCAGAATTATGTCGCAGGTTCTATTCTGAATGTCATGAACCGTTGTCCCAATACTGTACTCATGGGTATATTTATCTTGTCTTTACAAAAGTCACTGGAAACAGCTTCTGAAGCTGTCTCAGCAAACAGGTCTCAAAATTATGTTTGTTTAAAGTGGACCTAGGTAGATGTTTACTCAAGTGCAGCTGCATACAGTGCTTTTCAATATGTAAGGTGCAAAGACCTTCAATGAACAAGTAAGAATGTGTCAGAACTCTCACTGCAATCAGGGACAGCCTAAGAACAGGCTTAAAGAAAACATTTATGAACTACAAACTGACCTTGAAATATTTGCGATAATATATTTTCCAACCTACTTTCAAGGGAGGCAATAGTGTTCTCTAGTATAAGTATTTCATATTACCTAAAGCCATTCTAGAGGCTAGAGAGATGGTTCATTCAGTTAAGTGGTTGCTACATAAGCATGAGGAGCTGGCTCCCAGAATCCACATAAAAAGGCTAGGCATGGTGGCACATGTCTGTCACCTCAGTGCTTCAGTAGGAGGCAGTGATAGATGCTTACTGGTGAGACTAGCCACTCAATGAGTTACAAAGGAAGACATTCAGTGTCAATCTGTGACCTCCACACCACTCAATGCGTGCACACACACACACACACACACACACACACAAACGAGTGTGCTCACATACACATATGTTATTCTAGGATATCTTCTCATTTGATTTTGTATGAGCAATTAGAAATTCAGAAAATTTGTAGGTTTATGTGGATAAATCAATAAGTGATATTTCACCCAGGGAAATAGAAAGAGATCATGCTTATGATTAAAGCTTTATTATGTACTCATCAAATTTATTACTATTGTAGTTCTCTAATAACATTTGACTTACACTTTCCTCTTGGTAGTTGTTACTTCATCTTAAAATTATTGACATATTTATCATCAGGTTGTAGATTGCTTATGAACAGACATTATCTTTTCTCTAGAGTTTCTCTGTACTAAGAAACATGTTATATTTCTTATAAAATAATTATGTTTATGGAATGAATAAAGATTTGTTTTAGATCATATATGTATGTGTGTGTGTGTGTGTTTACCCCAAGACATTACTCACTTGTTTCCCATCAGTGATCTAGTTCTTGTTTTAGAATGGTCTCATTCCTATTTAAAAGAAGGGGGCAGGTAATACATACACATATATACATGAGTAAGTGCATGTACATATATATGTATGTGTGTGCATTCACACAAACACAGGAATCTAATGATTTAATGTCACTTTCTAAATCACATTCGTATATCTACTGCTGTACTTGACTAAAAACTCTTTCTAGTCACCAATCTAAATGTAAAGTATGCTCATTGTAAACTTAAATCCCTCTCCCAAATGGTTTCATCTATAGGTTAATCACAGATGTAAAAGGAAGTTTGAGAGTTTTTTGTTTTGTTTTTCAAACACAGTAATTACATACTTGATCTCACTAGTTCCTGAGACAAACTTGTTGTTCCAGATGAATCTTCTTTGCATGTGTATTTCGACTAATCTTTGTTGGTAACTTATTTTTTAGCTTAAATCTCATAATATACACGTTTTAAGAATATTTGAAATTCTTAGTGCATTCAAAGGAGCCATTATGGTCTGTGTGTCCTGTGTGACTTAATGGAATGAATGATTTTTTATTTATAAAATAAAAGCTATAAAGAGCTGGGTGACATTGGATTGCTCCCTGAACCCTCTTTCAACCCTTTTTAGACTGAACTTACTGTTCCCTTTCCCCAGGTAATGTGATCTTCCTTTAATGCTCATTATTCTCTTACTTGATCATGTTCCCGTTTATCTCCAAAGCTGGGCATTCCTGGGTTATTCTTAGCACCTTCTTTCTTGTTACCAGTGAACATTAATGATCACTTAGTCTCTGAAAACCCTCCTTTTCTCATTGCCACTAATTCAGGCTTCTGTCATTTGTTTAGAATACCACAATAATCTTAGAACTGCTTGCTTGATTTTTCTTGTAGGATAGTCTTTTTGTATAATATGAAGATGTGTCTCTGTTAAGGAACCTTCTGATTACTTAATAAAGAGCAGAATAATTAATAGCTATCAGGAAAGAGAGGCAGGGCCTCTGGGGAGAAAGGAACTCAGGGAAGAATCTGAGAGGGAGCAATTCAGTAGTAATACATTGAAGAAGTCATACATACATTATATTGAGGAAAGGTAACAACCAGAACATACAGGAAGTTGTCTGTGGAACTTTGCCAAAACAAGATTGACGAGTCCTTCAAAATTCCTGCTTCACAGTAAAGTCTATCAGATATTCTAGGCCTGTATGCTGTTTTAGAAGTTTGGGAAGTTGCTTGCTCTGCAATTACTGCTTACTTAGGTAATATTTTATCTTGCTCAGATCTCTGATGGTGTTGCAAATTAGATAGTTATATCTTTATGCTTTTTTGTTCTCAAATTTAGAAAAGAAATTTACAGAAAAAAGATCTAAAGCTTATAAGATTGAGAGACATACAAGCTTAAATTGTTCATCAAGAAAAAATATTTCAAGGTCTAAAAAACGTATTTTTAGGTTGACAAAACAAGTTATGATAGAAAGTGGTTTAGGTGTAAAGTTTTGAATTCACTAAAGTAGAAGAGAAGGTAGAACACTTTCTCCAAAGTTGCCAAACACAAATGATCTGGACATTGTGAATATAACTCTTACCTGATAATTTTTCTTATTACCTATAGTTTTACTCTACTAGAGTTAAAACCTTTCTTTTTTATTTATAGAAAAAAGGGAAAAATGTTGTGAATAGTCTTTTTGTACAGTGCAAAGATGTTTCTCTGCTAAGGTCATTTAATAGAGAGCTAAATAACCAATGGCTAGGCAGGAGAGGATAGGAGAACTTCTGGGAAGAGAGAGGAACTCAAGGAAAGACTCAATCTGAGAGGTATGGAATTTGCCAGAGAGATGAGGAGGAAGTTAGATGTACACTGTATTGAGGAAAGGTAACGAGCCATGTGGCAGATCATTGATTAATATAAATGGGTTAATTTAAATTTTAGGAGTTACTTGGGAAGAAACCTAAGATAAGGCCAAGGTTTCAAAATTAATAGAAAATTTCCATGTCATTATTTTGGAACTGATGGTCTAAAAAATGTCTGACTATAGCTTCTCAATTCAATCTTGAATATTTTCCATAATTGTGCATGTTTAACTATTAGTACCACACTAATATGCCTATTTTTCAGGTTAAACAATCAATTTTTTTTAAAGCACTTATCTTTCTAACTTTCATTCTATACTTCGGTAGATATGTTTTGTTTGGTCCACTGTTATTTGTTTGTTTGTTTGTTTGTTTTGGTGAGTCAATATTTAATAATTTAGAGGATTAATTGGAATTTTTATTGCTTTTTCCTAAAATAAGAAAAACCAGGGACTGTTTTTCTCCCCACCCCACCCCCAATGGCTTTCTGCCCTCTTGTCATATGTTAAACAAACTCATTCTCTATCTCTACAGTTTCCATTTCTTTCTCTTGTCCCTACGAAGCAGTAACTCATACATTTTTTCCTGTATACATTTTTCCTCCTATGTCCAACACGCTTCCTTATCTGTGAGCAGCATACCTTGGCACAGCATTCACTGTTCTCATGAGCTCGTTTCATTCTCTTCTAGGCCCCTCCTTCCTACTTTATGTCTCAGTCATATCTCACTGCTTTCTGCTCTCAGATCAGATGTGAGCTGAAGGTAGTTTTGTAGAGTTACAGTGTTTGAGTTCACAATTAATTTTTATTCTCATTGGGTCTAATCTCTTGGTGCTTAGAGTGACTTTGGTTTTGTACTTGAAAACTGGAAAAAAATGGTGCCTGCCCAATGGTTATGCTAAAGGTTTTAGAAAATAAAGACACGAAGCTTCTATTATTTTCTCAGTGCTCACCAAAATTCAGCTATTGCCGATTTCCCAACCAACATCTTAATCCCAAAGTTTCCTTGCTGAGTCTTTCCTCATTATGTATCTTGTCTTCTGATATATATCTAGGTTTTCTTTGATGTCCAATTTAATTTAAATGTTGCCATTGGAAGCATTTCCTGCTTTCCCCTCTGGAATTCATTCATCCTTTTGTATACATGAATATGATAAACTTATTAGATATACTTCTTTTATGAACTTACCGTTACTTTTACTGGATTTTTTTTTTTGCTAAATTACAAAATCTTACAGGTATCTTTGTTTTAACAATATTTAGCTTTCCGATGTGCAAATATCCAGCGCTCAGCAGACTTTTATCACTTGACCCAAAGTGGAGCCATGTGTTTGCCTTTGATGCGCCAAGCAATTACAAACTGAGTTAATCTTAAGCAGCATCATATTCAATCTGCTTATTGGAAAAGTAGAAACACAAACAAATGTGAAAATCAAATACTTTTTGCAAGTATAATTAACATGACAAAATAAGCACCCAACTCCCAGCATTGTCACCCTGAACTTGCACCTCCATTTCCTTTGTATCTCGTCACCAGGGGCAGCTCCATTCAGGTGACAATGAGGTCATACAGTCAGGGTTTGTAGGAGACAATTATCTGCCAATGTTATACTGAGTCATGTAGCCACCCCTACCAGATGTCATGTCAGGGTGAAGACACTGGCAACAGCCACACTGTTGAAGTCTATAATTTATAAGACACTGAGCTACAGCTACCAGCACATTTCTGTGGGAGACCTTGCAAGTCATCTTTCTTACCTCATTAATACATTTCTCTTCTTCCAGCTATGGCAATAGAGTCAGTCTGGTGACATAAAATGACACAACTGTTTGTAGAAGGACTAAGGGGTGAGTCTTGTGCCTGAAACCACCCACCCACCAAAACAGTGAAACAACTTGGTGTTTCGAAGACCTTATCTGATTTTTTTGCCTAACTTCGTTTCAGCACAGTCCAGGATTTGATATAGCCACATAGCTCATTCACATAGGATTGCTTCTAGTCTGCTAAGAAAATACACATTGTTAAGTGTCTTTTGGAATTTTAACTCATATACATTTCCTTCATATCTGTAAATATTTGCTTTGACATACATTTTAGAACCCAGCTGTCATATATCTAGTCTCCCACAATGCCACTGGCATTCTTTTCTCCCATCTCTTTCCACAGGACACATGCTGTTTCTGGGAAACAAAGTACTTATCCTCTCTGTTTTGTTGTTACCAATTCTAGCATAGTTTTTGGTGAATAAAAACAATATTGATATTTGTATAATAAACGAGGAGAGCAGAGGGCACGTGTCTCCTTGAAGTAGAACTTGGAAGCACAAGATTACAACACAGAGGCAATTTATTGTCAAAGACAAATACTGCTTTTTCTAGCACTTCGTCTGCACACTTCTTCCTGTACTGAATGGAGAGACATGATTTATTCCCAGTAAAATGTTTCTACCTGTGCTGTAGGATGTTGTTTCTACTATCTATTACATATTTAATTTCCCACCATATTTCAATTTCCTTTTCTTAGCCATGGAGATTTTTTTCAAGAGCAGAACAATTTCAATTTAAGTAGAGGTTTAGGTTTTCCAGCCTCCCCCAAACTATAAAGCTGGTGTGTGATCACCTGCGTAGGTGGTCAGTCACATAATAGTTGTTCTCTTATGGTACAAAGTACTCCTTTAGCCATAGATTTGAAAATGTATGCATTGAAGGGGCTCAGGTCTGAAGCCTAGAAGATACACATTTAAACAGAAAACTGGAAGATCTTAAAGGAAGTTGAAACACAAGGCTTGTGTAAGAAGGCTAGTTAGTGTAGGTCAGGCTTTTTATTTCTAGCCCTAGATCTTCTAAGAAAGTAAAGCAAGATGAGAATTGTGCGGCTTCATTCTGCCAAAACACATTGCTACACATAGGTTTAGGGAGGCTGCCAATAAGATATGTCTTCAATCCCCAAGGTTCCACGAAAAATAGACTCTTAGAAAAGATTATTGTTGACAGTGCACATGTTGATATAGTCAGGAGTTAATAGCTACGGGCAAACAGAAGCCTTTTTAGTTCTATGTGAACCATTCTTCTTCTGTTGGTGAGCCAAACAAAGCACACTTAGTGTGTTTTCAAAGTAGCACATAGGGGTTGGGGGTCACTCATTAATCACTGAGACACAGAGTCCTGTCTGGGAAGCTTCTGGAAATGGGGTCCTTTCTCTTTCCAGTTCTGAGCTAGAAGTTGATATTTTTCTTCCTAAAAATTATTTTCTTTAACTGCTTCTTCAAGACTTTGCATATTTCTCATTTCATTCTATTAGAACTACAACCATATCAGTTTTCTGTAGACACAGAAGTGAGGTTAGAAAAAAAAAAGAAGGCATCTTCTCAAAGTCTCTTTTTATTCTGTTCATATACAATATATAAAATACTTAGCCAAAGTTTATATTTCTAAATTATTCCCTCCTAAGAAAGCAAGGTTTTTTTTTGGGGGGGGGTGTTCTAGTGGGCTTGATAGTCAGCAACAATATGTCTATTGTAGGTAGCTAAGATGTGAATGGAAATAATTTAGACCTCCCATATTTAAACTTGCTTGGAAGTATGAGATTTGAAGCCATGTAGACTTGAACGGGAGGTCTGACTCCAATTTTTTCTAATGATGAGATTTAGGTAACATAACGTCTCAAAGCCTAGTTGTCCTTGCCAAAGTTAGTGTAATTACAGAACTGAGCTCCAGCAGGCTTGCTCTGTTAAATCAAATTTATAATTAATGTATGCCAAATATTCTAATACCTGGGGTCATTCCCTCACCGCCTTTTCTCTTTTTCCAATGTTTGTCCTTACCTTTTCTTTTTTTTTTCATCCTCTTCAATTCTCTTCTTTTTCTGCTGTTCTCATTTTCAACAATTGAAGCCCATTCCTTTGCTCCATGCGCTGATAATTCCTCTAAAGGAAACTATACTTTATTGAAATCTCTAAACAAATGAAAGAGAAAGGACATTTTACTTGAGTCTGAATTCTATTTACTTTGAAAATAAGCTAAATTTGTATTTTGGCATAATCTTCCCGAGGCCAAACTGGAAAGGACCCCAGCTCTCTGAGTGCACCCACACAGCCGGCTCTTTTGTTTGGTAGAAAGGGAGGCATAGAGCAGAAGCTCCAGTGTAATGTCAGAAGGAATATAGAGCCCTTTCCTCTATGCTCTCTGGATTTCTGTGAAATGTCCTGTTTGTTTGTAAGGTCAAAGTGAGTGCAAAGCAATAACTGAAGGCAGAGCATAGCAAGATTGCCCACCTAGGTTGGAAGCCTCCAATTGGCATCAGGCAACAGAACTCTGACATTTTGCTTGTTTTTGTTCAAACATAAAACTCAACTATTTAATTGATTTTGAGCCATTTAGATAAGCAGTTGTATCTTTTCTCAGGATCATCTTCCTCTCCAAGCCTGCCTCTACTCCTGGCATCTAGATCTACTGTGGTCCTCAGACATTCTGATGTTTGGCTAATCCTTCACACACTCATTATTTCCAACAAGCAAAAAATAAAATAAAGTAATTTGGTAGGGATAATTCCTTTTTATTTTTACCCGTTTCCAGTGTGCATGTTGAAAGTAATCTTTTAAATTCTCTCCCGACTCCCTTCACTTTGTGTACTTAATGCAAGACCATGTTTCTCAAAGAGTAACTAACGCCAGAGTTCTTTCTCAAAATGAACATGGCCATTTTTTTCTTAGTAAATTATATCTACTTACTGAAATAAATAACCTATATGTAATCTGGTAAAGTGATATAGATATTATTTCTCATTCATCCAAAGAAAAAGCTTTCTATATTGGGTGTTGCTTTATCTATGGTTAACTGTTTTCCGGGAGAGACCTGACTGGTTCATGAGAGTCCTCAAAGCCCTCAATTTCCTTTAGGCTCCTTTAGTTATCAGAGCATGTGTTACACTCTTAATCTCTTGTTACGCTAGCCTAATCACTCTCTTCTGATGCTTATATTGTTTTAGCTCTATCGACTTCTTTTTCGTTTCCTCCAAGTGTTTTTTATGTGGGTGCTGGGATTACTTTATGTGAAGATATCCAACCAACTCCCGGAATCCAGTTTTTATAATGAACAAAACCACTGTCAATTATGACAACAAGAATACCTGTACTCAGGGGCTCATCATGTGAATGTTTCTCCCACGATAATATAGTGCCAGGCTCATAGTAACAGCTTCCTGAGTGGTAGATGGTTAGATGAACATGCCTTATCTTCCTAAAGACAGAGATGGACAGGCAGAATGAGTTTTGACTATCTGTTATAGCTTCATACTTGGGCAAGATTGACTTAATAGGGGGCTGCTAAGGGTTGTTCTGCATTTATGAATTAATTATTTTCAATTTTATTTATAAGTACAGTCACACACATATACACTAAGAATAATATGGCTTGATAAAACAATTATGTCCCAAGGTCATAGAAATTAGAATTCAGCTAAGGTAAGACAGTGCCTCCATCTTGAGTACCTTACCCCATGAATTCTTATTCATGATGCAGGCTGGACACACTGGATTTTTAATTTCAGTTCTTTTTAGTTGCAGCACCCTCAGGAAGACCCTGTGCTGCTCCAAGCATTGCTTCTCACATTTAAAATGACAAATGCTAGCAGTATCTAGACCAGATTATTTATTTGAAAAGGCTGTTACATATTAATATTTGGTTATCGAGCTTGGGATTATATATGTAAAGCATTAAGCACACTGAAACATAAAAATAAATATTACTAATTATATATAATAATTAGTGGTAACATGAGCTCTGTTCTGATTCTTAGCCATATTAAGTAGACTCCATATGTACGTTGCCCACACAAGGAGAGGCACACTGTGCATACTGTTGTGGCTCAATTATTGAGAAGAATACCATTTCATGAAGTAACTATCACTTTATTTTCTGGATCATAATAGGAACAGAATTGTACATTTTTACTTTATTATTATGTTTTTTATTATAAATGTGCTTTTAATTTATTTGGGAATTATTTGTGAAGAACCCCATGACATTCTTCCTAAAGAGGAAAAATAATGTTCCACTCTCACTGTATTTCAGAAAAAAAAATGAGTTTTCTTCCCATAAAAATCAAGGCTTTTCTGGGTCTTCCTCACATTCTCTAACAATGGTCTACACCTTCTGCCAGGCATAAGGACATTCTTGAAGTGGGCGCAGTAGGGGATGAAAAAGGAATGAAGATCTCTGCTTGCTGCTGCATGTGGGTGGCCTGCCTCTCCCCAGGCCCCACCCTTCCCCAGAAGACTTGCCAAGGGCATTTTACAAAAGGGAAATAAGTCTCAGGGTGGCATTCCCCTTTCCAAAATGTGAGAAAATACATGGAGAGAGAGAGAGAGAGAGAGAGAGAGAGAGAGAGAGAGAGAGAGAGATATTTCAGGTCTGATGGAAGGTGTGAGATGCAGGAAACAATTTCTAACCTCTTAATATAAATTCCTCAGAGACTGCTCTACATTCTAGCTTTTAACCAAATTGATACGATAGTCCTGAGAAAAGATAATAGCATACGTTCAGTCATCCACCAAGCATTTACTTAGATTCTAAGCAGCATAGTAACATACGAGAGTTGAAAAACACTCATTCTGGGGAAGTAGTGGTGGGGGCAGAGTAGTGTAATTGCTATATAATAGCTACATATTTAAAATATGTATTAAGAGAGGGATATGGTAGGAGAAGCTCCAGGAATTTCTGGGTGAGGCAAGCATGCAAGAAGGGACGTGCTTGGATGTTTACTGTGAAGCTAAGGAAGAGCCCAGTGGTATACTTCTGATAGAGCACAGTGAAGGCTAAAAGGAGGCCACACATAGGCGTAGATAAGTGATAATGCTAAGACTCTAGGCAACGGCCAAAATAAAATGTCTTTTAACTATTCAGAGTTCTAAATATAGTGCATCTGGAAGCTTTAAAGACCTTTGAATAAAACACAAATAAAAGTGTTTGCAATTTAGAAACCTAAGTCTAGTGACAGTTTTAAGGCTGAGTTGTGAATATGGCCGAAGGGTTCAGGGGGTCTTGAGAAAGGCTAGTGTGATACTGACTGTATTGAAAAGTATTATAATTTTTCACTTTCATAAGAAATGGAGGACGCACAAGAGAAGAGTGTGAGATGTGAAATGGTCCTAAAAAAAAAAAAAAGTCCAATAGGTTCTGACCTGGGATCTCAGATGCATAGGGATGCTCATTACCTGACCCAGGGAGTCAATGTCACATGAGAGGAAAAGTTTTCGTTTTATCCCTGCTCAGTTTGAGAAAATACACAGATGGTCACTCACGCCTTTACAATGAAACTTGTAAGAAAGGCTTTGTTGGTTAAAGGGTTAAAAGGATGGCTCTGCATAGGTCAGTTTATATGCTTATAATACAGTTGTAGAAAGACGGGTAACTGCTTCTTGAACGCATAATGCAGACAGCATAATATAGAGGCTTATAAAAGATTCTGGAGCTTCAGTGCTTGAACTGAATATTCCTGCCTCATAACTTACCAGCTGTTTACCTTGGAGCAAATTGTTTAGCATCTCTGAGCACCATGTTCTCTTCTACAATGTCCAGGCGATATGGAAATACTTCATAACACTGCTATGAATGTTGGTTAAATAAATACTTCTAAAAAGCTTGCTCCGGCAAGCAAGAAAGTTAAGTATTAATACTGAGAGACACTGAATGGGAGGCTTTAGGAAGTGCATATGGTGGGAGTGGGAAAGAGTGTTAAGAAGCATTATTCACAGCCCCAGTGTATAAATGTTGCAAAAAGAGTTGAAAAATGTATAAAAGGAAAAGAGGGAGAGAGAAAGAACCAGACTTAAAGAGAATTGCTCCCTGGAAGACAATGAATGGAAGCCACCCCAAGAATGTCTAACAGAGGCAAATGCCAACATATAATTCAATTAAAATTAAAATTTAGGAGTGTCTTTGAACTTGGCAGCTCTGGCATTTTTATTGAAATTAGTATGTTTTCAGCAAAATGGCCATGGTTTATGAGATGAGTATATATAAAAGATGTGCAGATACTCGCATAGTATTTTTTTTCCACGAAGCTTGACAGTGCAAGGGAAGGAGGAAATAAATGGGCAACCAGGGGGCAGGGAAGTATCGAGGGAGGAGTACCAGTTACGTCAGGTAACTTTGCATAGAAGACATACACATTTTGTTTGCTTTCAGTAACTTTAGAAAAGCACTTAGGAGCGGTGACGTTCTGTAAATTACCCAGTTCATTTCGACCCAGATGGTGGCAAGGTCCTACAGAGCCTGATGTCCACTATTTGGTGCTCATTGCTCTCTTAGAAGCTGCTGTCGAATTGAGGCTTCTTCTGCTGTCTCTACTGCTCTGAAGTGTGCTGCCTAAGGCAGTAGTGGTGTAACACATAGCTACTTCAATTTCAGTTTCAGACAGAATTGAGTTTCTCAGTTGTCCGACTACATCTCAGTTAAGGATGTGGTTGTGATCCCTGAATTAGAGAGTGTAGCTACAGAATACTTTCTGAACTCAGAAAGACACTCAAGACCATACTGTCTCTGCTCTAAATTCCTGGTGTTTATTATAGTCCCAGAGCTCCTGGTGCTGCTCATGTCATCACCCTGCTGACCTTGAACCTGAGAGTGGTCTTGGCTGCTTGGCTTCCCTGCTGGGCTCATGGCCCTTTATTAGTTTTCGCCTTGAGGTCCTTCTGTCTTTTCATCTTGTACAGCATCTCAGGTTACTGTTCTTCCTTCTGAAATGTTCTTTTCATTAGCTGCAATTGCCACCCTTGAAGACTTGGTGAATACTTTCTTGTCCACTGACTTGTGTGATACAAAGTCAAATTGCCCTTGTTGCGCCTTACAGTTCTTTCCTTGACACGGAAGTTAAATGCTCTGTATGTTCGGAGATTGCCTTTGTGATACTGCCATGTGATTCTCCCATCTTAAAGCAAATGTTATTTGATAGAGTAGTTATCCATACGTACTTTGAATCAGATACGGAAGCTATGATAACAATCAGTATATCAAATAGGACTTTGTTTACTTTATCATTTAAAATAGTCCACTTTCATGGGTGTGAGTGAATTATACGGTACAAATTAGGCTTTTCACCTCCTACCCACTTTTGTTGGGAGCAGTGAGACCCCAGATCCTGAATTTCTTATAAAATCCCCTGATCTGAGTGCCTACAGCTGCTCTGAGCACGATACCTTCAGGAGTTCCTGATGGCAGGAGAGTGGTTTCTGGTAGATTTGGCTGGGGCATGGCTATCTCTTTATAGTGCCCCTGAACACAATAAAGGGGGCATTCTTGGGGAATTCAAGGATGACCCGTGTCGCTGTCTCTCTGTCTCTCTGTCTGTGTGTGTCTGTTTATTTTAACCTCCAACCCCCTTGCCCGAAGCTCGGTAACTGGGTGCCGGAGCACAGAGCGCCGACACGGGCGCGGTGCGGTGCGCGGCATTTGGAGGTCTCCACCGAGATATCGGCACACTTTGTCCTTCTCTTCCTCCCTCCTTCCCTAACATCCCCTTTTTCTTCTTCTCCCATGCTCTCTGTTCCCTTCTCTCCTTCCCTCCCTCTCTACCTCCTCCCTGCCTCCCTCCTTCCTTGGTTCCTTCCTTCCTTCATTCTCTCCTTCTTCATTCCTTCCTTCCCTCCCTTCATTTCTTTATTGTTTTTCTTTATCCTTTTTTTTGGGAGGAGAGGAGTATCGATACTCAGAACCATGTCTGAGGTAATATTTGATTGTAGGTAAAGAACCTTTAAGGCATATCTATAGGTGATACATCATAAGATCCACAGCCTAGTTAAACATTTAGTTCCTTTGTGTAAAAGGAAAATAGCCATGCATTTTCCTTTTGTGAAGACAAGGTTTGATAAGGACCAACACACGACTATCACATCCCCAATGTTAGTACTAGTTCAGATGTCATTGTTACTCTGTGGCTGAGCTTCAAAGGACACCTTAAAATAAATATCAATGCATAGATAGATGTCGTTCACTTAAGTAATTGAAATATGTTTTGTTCCCAATTAGCTACTTTATGTGTCACTTAAAGATCAGCATTAGAGTAGCATTTTTCACTTCAAAATCATGCAAAGGTTATTGTGACATTTTCAATTTCTCTTGTCCAGTGAGCCCAGGATACACTTGCTGGGAATAGGAAAGGGACAAAGTTGTCTTGTGGAAATAGTTTCTCTTGTATTCCATGAAATTCTTCACCTAAACTATTTACCGCGATGAGTATGTCAAAAGTCTGTCACAAACCTTTCAAGTTCTAAGGAAGACTCTGATGGGGAAGCTCAGTCAATCAGCTTGTTTGTGGGGTGTGTCCCCCTAAGGCCAAGATTTACTTATAAATCTTGCGGGTGCGCTTCCCACTTCTTCTTTGGTTCCCTGCGCTCATGGCGTTCGTGGGATCTTTGGTCGTGTAAGTTTTCCCTTTTTCCCTCAATTATTAAAAACTAAATCTTTTGTATTGAAAAAAAGACATATTTATAGTGAATCACGGCTTGTGATTTGTGATGCAGGACGAAAGAGGGAGGTGGCCAGAAATGACCCGGTAGCTCAGAGGTTTGGACGCTAGTATTTATTTTTATTTTTTTGGGGGGGGGCTTTTCTTCCAGATGTCATGTGTGAGGCCATCAGTCAAATTATCAACACTTTGCTCCACACAGGAAGATGGAGAAAGCTATGGTGCTGTTTTGGGCAACAAAAGCTTTCCTAGAAATCCTGGAAGAATCCCCAATGCTGGTTCTCAGTTGGATAGCTTTCCTTGTGGAGAAAATCAGAGGAAAAGAGGAGTCAATGAAGCAGTGAGATTTTTGTGTATTTCTTGTGCTGGCTACTCAACACAGACAAAGCATCAGCGGCTGCGGTCCACATTTCTTCTCTGATTCCAGTCCTCTCTTCAGTGGAAATTCTTAGTGTTCATGCAACCACATGTGAATGTCTGTTGCAAGAATCATGCAGCCCCTGCCTTTGCCTCTGGTTTTCTTTTTCTTGCCTTGAAATCTCAACTGTTCTCTAATACAGACTCTAATGTTTTACTAATAATTTTGACTAAAGTGGGTTCCTGTGTAAAGTATATTCTTTATTACAATCGTTGGAATCAGCTAGATTCATATAGTTTTCAAAAATATAATCATTAATCATATATGTTATTCTTGTAACTCATATTTTGCATTTATTCAAATCAGATTATCTTTATCATAGACAGGAATACCATGTTTTCTTTTGTGGAGAATTAATAGTTGCCCATATTGTAAAACATTTTTCTGCAATTATGTTGACAAAAATATATGTGTATTTGATGCCTTTTTTCAACTGAAGTAGATATTTGGACGCCTTTCAACTTACATATTTAAAATTTACCCATGTGTTCACTGATATATTTGTGTGCCATGGTCTGGAAATACTGACAGTCACTTTCTGTTCATCTTCAACCTTTCACATTTTGTGGGTTTATGCGTTCTCACAATTATACTGTCTGTTGCTTAAAAGGAAGGAAAACCTAAGAAGAAATGCATAATTCATAGATAGTTGGACCTACTAACTTTTCTTATTTTGGTTACCCTGTGAGTAATGTCAGAACGTATCCCATAAAGAGTTTTACTGTACTGTGAATATAAAGATTGCACATAAAGTCAGGACTCCATTTGGCACCCTGCGAGGACTGTCTAATGGCCTCTCAAACGCCAGGCTGAAGCAGTGCTGGAGCATGAGTTAAGAACATCTGCTTAGAATGATTTTCCAGGAAGGCCTGCTTCTTTTTACAAGGAAAACTCTGAAGAAAACATCAAGTGCTTACCATTACATCACGCTACAGACTCTACACCTCCGTAAGGCACACTGTTATATGAGCTTAGCCCCCATTCCCCATAAACCCCCAATAAAAGCTGCCCCTTGTAGTGCTCAGTGGACATTCTTGGAGGGTTGCAGTTCAAAGAAGGGCATCTCAGCTTGATCTCGAATGGAAAATACATTTTCTAACCCAATTTGAAAAGAAAAGCTGCATTGGGAAGGCCCCTACTAAGCAATCTTTGTTGGATGCAGGAGGCAAACCTAATCAAACCACTACAAAGAAAAAAATTAAAACAAATATGATTCGTGAAATGGCTGGAATGGGGAATGATTTGTTGACCCATAAACCACATAAGGGTGGGGGCTGGTTTTATCCCATACAAAGTTTAAGGGGGGGGGTCTTTCCTGCTGCAATGAAAACTGACAAACCGTGTATGTGCCTGTGCAGCAGAAATCACTTCACTGCAAGAACAACCCCTCTCACTGGCACATGCAAAGCAGAAAGGAAGGCAAAGACAAAAGTCTCAGACTTTATGCTTCTAAAACTATTCATCACTCAACCATTGAAACACATCAAATCAGCTTCATTTTCATTATTCTAAAATAATGTGAAACCAAGCCAGAGACACCCAGTTATCCAAGGCACAGGTCTATCGCATTGCAAGAGCCACATAGTATATATTTTATAGAAGAGCTTTGTAAAATGTAAAATATTATAAAATGATTGTTCTGACTTTTTATAATGGTTTTAAGAAAAACCAATAAAAGATTTCTTTTAAAGGAAATCTGGATTGTGCGTTTAATTCTTGATTAAACTGTAAAAGATTATTATAAATAGCTGAAACTATCAAGTTAAATGCTAAGATATTTACCACAGGTTTTCAAATATTGACTTTTATTTTATTAATGGTAATCAACGGTTTTCAGTATTTCCTTACATAGTCTGCTAAAATGCAAAGGAATTTTTTTTAAGTACGGTATACAAGATATTGGATATACAGGCTATGTGTTTTCAAACACTTGCCTGAAATAATCTCATTATGATGACTGATTTTTCTTCGCACCTCAATAGGATTTAGTCTCAGCACTGAAACAAATTTTGGCATGACTGTGAGGGTATTTCCAGAGAACTTTGAAGAGAAAAAGAAAGCCCAGTCCTAAATGTGGGTTCTACTATTATTCCACAAGCTAGCTTCCTAGACTGTATTTAAAGAGGAAGAAAAAAAAAACTGAGTATAAGTGTTATTTTTTTCTCCTCCTTGACTGCAAATTCAACAAAACAAGGCACTTTAACTTCCTGCCACCATAACCTAAATGATATTCCCTGTACACTATAATGATGCCCTCTTTACTTAACAAGTTGCTCATATAAGGTATTTTGTGGCAGGTATCAGACAACTCACCGACAAGTCTATCTCCTTCCCTTTCTTTCATTGCTTTTGTTAAATTTTGTTATTATTTTTTAATATACCAGAGACAAAAGGGACTCAAGATGAGTATGGATAGCAACACAAGCCAGAAGAGTTTCACGAGGAATACTCTTTTTTAATGGACGATAAAGAAACTCAATTTAAAAATAAAATAAAATGTAGGGGCTGGAGAGATGACTTGGTGAGTATGAGGGCTTGCTGTGCTTAAAGAGGACTTGAACTCAGTTATCACTGCCGATGTTGGGGTGACCTTGACCAGCTCTCACTTCAAGCGTTCCAGGTTGTTGGTATCTTCTCTCCTTTATGGGCACCTACACATACACAGATATACTCATACGTATACATAAATACACATAATTACATAAATAAAGAGTAATAAAATGTTTTTAAAAGTTATTATCAACATGATTTTAGTATCATATAGGTAATAATTAGTGTTATCTTTTAAATATTCTACCATATATCATATATCTACAAACTTATTTAGCTTAGCTATTTGCATATTTGAAGATAACATATGTGATAAACACATATATGTATATTTTAAAGTAAATATTTGTTAAGGAATTAAAGAACATTATAACTGCCCATATCAGACCTCCATCACATATGACTTAATTCCTTTGAAAATGTCCATTTATGAATGGAACTAGAAAAATATTATCCTGAATGAGGCAACCCAGACCACAAAATATGAACATGGTACATACTCACTCATAAGTGGATATAGCTGCAAAGCAAAGGATAACAAGCCTATAGTCCATAACCTTAGACTAAGTAACAAGGTGATCCCTAATAAAAAACAAACATAGATCCTCGTGGAAGGGAGAAATAGACAAGATTGCCTAATACAATTGGGAACATAGGGGTAGGGGGAGAAGGAAGGGTGGGAAGGGAAGAGGAGGGAGAAGGAGGTTGGGAGGAGAACTTGGGGAAACAGGATAGTTGAGAGGGAGGAAGGACAGAGATGAGAGCAGAGAATGAGATATTTTGATTGAGGGAACCATTATGGGGCTAGCAAGAAACTTGACACTAGAGAAATTCCCAGGAATCCACAAGGATGATCCCAGATAAGACCCTAAACAATAGAGGAGGGTGCCCCCGAAATTGGCCTTGCCATATAGTCAAATTGATGAATATCTTAAATGCTACCCTAGAATCTTCATTCAACTACTGATGAAAATAGAGACAGAAACCCACAGTGGAGCACCGAACTGAGCTCCTAAAGTCTGGTTGAAGACTGGGAGGAGTGAGAATAGAGCAAAGAGGTCAAGACCATGATGTGTACACCCACTGAAACAGTCTGCCTGAGCTAATGGGAGCTCACCAACTCTAGCTGGACAGGGAAGAAACCAGCAAAGGATTAAACTAGACCCTCTGAATGTTGGTGACAGTTCTATGTCTGGGGTAGACTATGGGGCACCAGGATTTATCCCTACTGCTTGTACTGGCTTTTTGGGGAACCCATTCTTTTTGGATGGATACTTCGTTCAGCCTAGATATAGTAGGGAGGGCCTTGGACCTTCCCCAAAGCAATATGTCTTACCCTCTTTGTGGAGTGGATGGGGGTTGGTGTGAGGGGATGGGTGGAGGGAGGAGGGGAGGGAGTGGGAATTAGGATTGGTACATAAAATTTAAAAAGATAGCTTGTTTTCTTTCAAAAAACCAAAACAATTATTTCTAAAAATAACGCCACTTACTCTTCAGATGTCACATATGTTTTCACTCCAGACACAACGAGGCTTCTTAATGATATGCCAGTTTTATGTAAATATGGTGCTAGGTCTAGAAAGCTTACTTAGCTTGGTGCGTTTATGTATTCCTTTATGTGCTACTCTATACTATGACTATCAGTAACCTGTATTTGTATTTAAATATAGATTAATTAAAATAAAATGCACTCAAGTCCATAGTCACAACAACATATCAATATTATCCAGCCATCTTTGACTACTGTTATTATATTGAAAATTGGTATAGAAATTTCTGTGGGACAGTATTTATTTTCTTTTCTCCATATGGTCCAAATGACTTGATTTTAAACACTAAAACCAAAAGTATATATACACAGAAACTATATTATTTAAATCACTGCTTGGCCTATTAGCTCTAGCTTCTTATTGGCTAGCTCTTATATATTAATTTAACCCATTTTTATTAATCTGTGTATTACCACGAGGCTGGGGCTTACCCGGTAAAGTTCTGGTGTCTGTCTCCAGTGGGGCTACATGGCTTCTCTCTTCTCTGCCCTCTTTTTTCTCAGCATTCAGTTTAGTTTTCTCCACCTACTGCTATTATGCCTGCACAGGCCCAAGACAGTTTCTTTATTCGCCAATGGTATTCACAGCATACAGAGGGGAATCCCACATCATCCAACAAATGAAACAAACCAAAGAACGAAAAAATAAAATAAAACCAAGAAAATGAAAAGAATATAAAATATCATTATGAAAAAGCAAGTCATGATCTTAAAAGTTGAAATCTTTAAAAAACTAGCAAAAACAGCTTGACTTGGTTTTTGCTTTCTTCAGTAAGCTCACTTGCATCTGCTTAATAGGGTGAAGATACTCAGGGCCAGAGTCACCAGGTTACAGGTTCATGTTCATATCATGAAAGAGTGTCATACAAGAGACTTAAGACCGAGGTCACTCTTTCCTGGCCTGGAGCTTCCTGTCCAGTGCCACAGCACTGCTTCTCATTCATCATACATCTGCTGACCACGAAGTGCAGCAGCCTGAGACTTACTGACTCTGACAGTAATCCATTGTTAAACATTAGAGCATGTCTATGAAAGCACACTCACAAGGAAGCCTTAAGCAACATGCCACCTCATTATCACAGGTGAGTAATCAAAAAATTAGTTCTAGAGATGGTTGAGCAGTGATTTTTCTATTAGGAATGTGACATATTCTGTAGGCACAGCATTTTAGCACCATAGTTCACAGCCCTATAAATTAATGTTCCTGTATAAGTTTCATAGATGAAGGAACAAACTTAAAGAAGTAAAATAACACTCCTAAGTTTGGAAAGCTTCAAAGCAATAGATGTAGCAAACTTTAAGCCAGTAGTATTTCACTCAAAATCCCCTTTGCCCCAAACAGATCCTTCTATGAGTAATCTCCTATGAAGACTGACCCAGTGGAAATGCTTACACACTTCTGTCACATGAGAGTGTGTATGCTTGCCTGTGTGTGTGAAACAAAATATCTTTCATGTCATTCATGTAACTCAGTACAAATTTTCATTTTTATGGACAAGTTTCAGGACAGTTAATCTATATGCTAAAAATGATGAGTGCAAAAAGAATAATAAAGGGAAAGATGAGAATGTATTATTTTACTTAATATATATTTAGCAGATGCAAAAAGAAAATAATTTTTTTTCTCTTTGTCTTTCCCTTCTCCTATTCTTTTTCTTTTCTCTACTCATACTGAAGAGCAAGGGTTTGACATTTTAAGTATGGAGTAATTATAAGATACAGTAGTCACTAAATGTGGTGCTGCACGGCCATAATACCAGCCTTTGAGAGACAAAGATATCAAGAGTTTTACAATTCCAAGCATAATTCTATGTTCTACATATCAATTTTCTCAGTCAGCATGAACTACCTAAGGAGAGTCTCAAAAAACACAACAACCAAACAAACAAAACTGAGAGATCTGTTGCCATGCTTAGGAATGTGAATATATTTGTTTTGTTTCCATTGTAAAACAAATCAATGGAAACATGTATGTTATAGAAATCATGTTGATGTTTAGAGACAGAAAGATAAATCTAACAAACAGCACCAGTGGACAAAAAGACTCTACTTAGTGTGTAAAATTGATGATGAATTAAAAATCCCAAACATCAAAACTAAAAAGCACAGTAAACAAGCAAGTAACAAACAATCAAACAACAACAGCAACAAAACAGACAGTATGATCAAAACAGGAGCCACATGGTCTTCCTTCAAAAAAAAAATATCTTAATTCTCCTGAGTGGTCATCGATACCAAGAAGAACAGCATGGCTATTCATTTCAATAGTTCCACTTTGCCATGTTTAGCATTCAAAAAATGGGGAGGTATATAGAATTGAAAAGTTTTCATGCCACATCTCTGACCTGTATACCTTAAGGATCAGTTTCCTTTTATCACATGAGTGATTTAACTTCTACCTCATTGCATCTGGAAAGCTACAATGAAATAGTTACACGTGTTAGCACATATGCCAATACCTTAACTAGGCTTATGATTATTCTCAGTCTGGAATTTTAACATTATACTATGGAAATATGCATAGTTTTGTATTTTAATTCATTCATATTAAGCAGACACAGGATGAAAACTTTGTCTAAGTCTATTCAAGAAGCAAGTGTGATCTAGTCATAGAAATGCTCCCCTTAAAAATCCTTTGTCATATACAAAATATGAGTTGAGAGTTAGAAATTCTGGCTTCCAGATGACAGAAAGTAAAAGAAAAAAAAACTCATTCTTTTAAAGCTATTTTCATAGCACTGTAACTTCCGATTAAATGTTGAAGAATTGTGGCTCTCAAGCCATATGTCGACCATACCTTGGCATAGAGGTGACAGTGAAATTTAGGGAGCTGATTCGCAGGACTTGTGGCCTCAGTACAGCCCATGCTCGGAGAAGAGGGCAAAGCAAAACTGACTGCCAAAGACTTTAGTTCTATTTTTCCATTTATCTGTTCATAAGCTTCTATTACAACCAAATTTTTAACACCATACACAGAATACAAAATATTAATTTAAAAGAACTTGAGGGAAATCATATTACAACTTCATGGTAAATTTAATTTGAAATGCTAAAAGCAACGTTTTCCCTGTATACCATGCTTGCCTTTTCAGAAAGAGGAGCTTTGGAAGTGAGTCTCATTTTGATTAAGTGACTCTGTAATTGGAGAATTCTCACATAGTCTGAAAGCAAAGCCCACACACCACAGGAAATGGGCAAGTCCTTGTTACTTGACAATTTATTTTCCCAGGGTGGACTAATCATCTTACCCAACAACCAATTGGATTTATTTAACTATAATCTCCTCACGCAATAGTGCGTGCTTTGAAAAGCAATAGCTCTTAATGCTTTATTCAGTAACAGAAAGAAGCATTGAAAATCAACTATGGTCCTAGCAATATGTTTAAAATGTGAGGAGGAGATACAATAGTCACTGACATTCTATTTTGTTATTTAAACCCCAGCATTTTGATTTGACAGCATTACTATGTTCGTCCTCCTTTCAAAAATAAAAAAAATAAATAAAATCAGATTGAATTCAATGTTTACCTATAAGAAGGGGTTTTCTTAGAGGGCTAGCACACATCATTGCTGAAGTCATTAGAGAGAGAGAGAGAGAGAGAGAGAGAGAGAGAGAGAGAGAGAGAGAACACAGCCAATAGCATGGCTCTAAGAAGGTACAAGCTGCAGAATCAAGGAGACAGACTAGCTGTCCCTAGTCTGAGGCTGAAGTCTACAGTATCCAAGAGAACTGCTGGTGTAAACCTTAGCCTTAAAGTATCAAAGGTCCTGGACTCTGATGTCCAAGAACAATTTTGCCACTTTGGATCTGCTAGAGAAAATTTCCTTTATTTAGAATATCCAGGTCCACCTAAGTCCTTTGGTATTGGTGTGTGCTTCCCATATAGAGATTGTAGGCATTTTTCCTCACTTGGTTTGATGATAGATATACAAATCTTTTAAAGAAAACCACCACAGACACACCTAGACTCCATGCTTCACTGACTCTCCAGAATCCCCTCAGATCAGTCAAGGTAACACCCAGAACTTGCCATCACAGTGCTTCGCCCTGTTGTCTCTGTAATATTTGCAATGCACAGTTGTATGGACTTTGCTTATTGTTTTAAAGAAGACAGTTTAATGAGGTCCACAATTTCAGGATGGCTATAACATGCTGTTTCTAAATAACCTGGTAAACTTACTCATTCCATGCTGAATACTTGGGCCTCTGGCTCACAATTTCTTGATAAAAATTGGTTATAACTTGTCATTCCAAATTCAAGTCTACCCACAATCCATACAAGTAAAGGAACTGCTGTGTTCAACATGATGGTCCTTACAATCTCTAAATCAATTGCAACTTGGTTAATGATTACTTGTTATAGAATATTATTTAAAGATGCATTACATTTGTTTATGTTGTGGATTATTTGTCTTAATGATGCAATGATGTGTTACATTCCTTTATATTACATTTGTTTATTTCTGTGAAGCTGTAATTATTTGCATTTCTAAAACACCTGATGATCTAACAAAGAACTGAATGAAGGATAGCAAGGCAGGAGAAAGGATAGGCAGGGCTGGCAGGCAGAGAGAATAAATAGGAAGAGAATTCTAAGAGGAAAGAAGAAAGAGCAAGATAGAACAAGGAGAGCAGCAAGCTTTGGGAGAAGGGAGAGTCGCCCAGCCACATAGTCAGTCACAGAAGTAAGAATGAAAGTAAAATATACAGAAGTTAGAAAAGGAAAAATCCAAAGGCAATAGGTAGATGGGATAACTTATGTTAAGAAAACTAGATAGAAACATGCCAAGATAAGGTGAGGTATTTACAGGAAAGAATACGAATTCCATTGTTATTTATTTGGGAGCTGGGTTTAGACACCCAAAAGAAAAAGGTAAAAGAGTAAAGAGTGAAAACAAGCAACAGCATTTGGCATTCCACTGTGGGGCTAGAATAAAAGAAAATACAACTACCTTATTGCAATCAAGCAATTTTCAGAATAATTGGAGTTAGTAAAAAAAAAAAAAATACCTACTGCTACTAACTTTAGTTAATAATGGATGGAGAAATTTGTGAATACATTTTGGCCATACTGTAGATGCTGCTTATTTCTCTCTAATCTTACAATGATGTGAAGAAGGCAGACTGAGTGATAACCAAAGATGTTGGTATAGTGATCTAACTAAAGTGAAAAAAACTGCAGTAATATATTCATACTGTGTTGCTTCCACTTTTTACCAGAAAATTAAGTCTTGACTGACTTAAGGAAAGGTAAAAACATATATTGAAATCTAGAGAATATGAAGGTATTTGTGAGGAGTTCCTAGTTAATTAACTCCTTTCTCAAAGAGAAATCATCCAGTGTTTGGATCTCTTGCTTGTACGCCTTGCTGCCCTCTGTGATGTAAAAACAAGACTTTTCTCAAGAGGACAGATTGACATCACACAGAGACAGCCATCACCAGACAACAGAAACACCCTATCACAAGTGTTTTCAGACTTCAGAACTAGAAGAAATAAACTTTTATAATACATGAATTTCCTGGTCTTGGTATTTTGTTGTACCAGCACAAGTGAACTATGACAGGAAATCTAATAGAGAAAGTGATTTAGATTTATGGGATTACAGTGGAGGGCAAAGAAATTCTTACATTAAGCAAGTTATCTTTCTGAATCATTTAATTCCTGTACTAAGCATCTTGTCAATACTAGTTTTCAGTGAAAGAACTAGATGAAGTCCATGGCAGACTCCACTGAAAATAAAAGAACAAACCAAAACTGAGAGCAACCACTACACACAATGAACACAAAACCATAAAGACTTATAGCCAAACAAATTGTAAAACCAAAACAAAACTCACCTCTCTTTCCTTTCCTTCACAGATGCTGATTATCAAAATTACACAAATGCCACCTCAGTAGAGGTTCAAAAAGTCCACGTTTGACAAGGCCATACGCCAAAGATCAAAAGATGATCTGATGAAAGAGAAGGAGCTATCAGCCAAATACCAAGTGTTCATCTATCCTCTCCAGCTAATAATGCCAACAACGCCCAAAAGTTTGCAGTCTTTTCTCTATTTTATTCTCTTCATTAGCCAGTGATGAATCAGAGGTGTAGAGGGCTACAGACCTCACACTAAATATCATACAGAGTTCAATGGCAATGTCTCTTGAATTCCTACACATTCTAAATCACAATGATAAGATGAATGTTACACATTTTATATCAAAATACATAGTGATTTAGATTTACTTTAAGGAATTTTCAAATTCTCCTAGTTATGGCCATTTCATTTTAATTGTTGACTTTCTTCAGGAAGGTAAAACAAAAGAATTTTGTGAAGTAGATGAAAGTAGACTAAGTCTGTCAAAGATTAAGGCTTAGTCTAGTAAAGCAATCTATTTGCAAATCAGGGCAACCTATTAAAAGTGAGACTTTGAATCTCAATGAAACTTAAGTTCTTTCAAACATGTTAGTGACTAGCCGGTCTGCAGGTGAACATTTACCCTTTATTAAAAGATTTAGTCCCTGCTGTGAACCACGACAGGTTCTCAGGTTTGTAGCACAAGTGCTCTGTCTCAGAGAAACTTGAGTTTCAAAATATTCTGGACTATAACCTGTATGCCCAGCGCATTGTTTCTCAAGTGTGAGTCATTTTCCATCCAGTGGTATATTTGATACTTTTCTATTGCTATAACAAAACACCATGGCCAAGGTAACTTATAGAAGAAAGGATTATTTGGGTGTACAGTTTCAGAGCGGTATAGTTCATGATAGAGTAAAAACATAGAAGCAAAAGCAGTCACTGAAAGCTTATATTTGAATCACAAATAGGAATAAAAAAGAAAACACAAAATAAACTTTCCCTAGGTATACTTCTTGTGAGCCTCCCCAAACAGTCCCAGGAACTGAGGACTAAGTATTAAAATATTTGAGTCTATGGGGGACATTATCATTTAAGCCACCACATAAAGGATAGCTGGTTATAGAAAGATTTATTTTTGTCTTCTAACTAATAGATGCTTGGCTGGGACTTCTATTAACTTACCTACCATGCACAGAGCAGACTCCATGACAAATATCAACTTTAGCTGTTGAAAAACTAGAGTGCATCATTGACCCCCTCACTTGGAAGGGGGCTGAGAACAGACAGCCTGAAAATGAGGGTTCCTACATTTACTTCCTGTGACAGAAATTCCAATGAACATTTGACTTGTGTACTTTGCTTCAGTGGTTTTATTCTAATGTCTCACAAAAGCTATTCTTCCTTGTGGAAATTTGCTGGAGCTCTTGCTTATGTGAATTGATGTTCCATGAGTGCAAGATTAGAGTAGTTTACACCAGGATAAAATGTTTCTTAAGTGAGTCCCTACCAACAGAAAGTCAATTCAAATTTCTGTCCTTTAAGACAGTAATATTATGTACCAAAATATTTTAGGAAGAAGGCATCAGTAATGTATATTCTACTTTTCAGAGAGATTAGTTATGAGCATTCTGTTGCATATATGTGCATATATTCAACCTGTTGTGTGAATATATACAGATATACAGGTGCACATACATGCCTTTGCACATTTACATGTGTCTGGAGGTCAGAGGTCAACATCTAATGTTGTTTCTTAGGAACTGTCTACCTTATGTTTTTGGAGACAGGGTTTCTCATGGGGGTCTGGAGCTCACTGAATATGTTAGACATGCTACTCAACCAATAAAGACAAATAGTTCACCTGTCCCCCTTCCCATTGCTGTGAGTACAAGCAGAGGCCAGAACATCTGACTTTTACTGTGGATCTGGGGAGCAAACTTGGGCTCTCATGGGACGCAGAAAGTACTTTACTGATTGAGTGGTCTACACAGTCCCTTTAGTGTCTGTGTTCCTAAACAATCCTCTGAGTTTCTTTCAAACCTATTGTTTCTTTCAATTCCATGTAAGTCAGGGCCAATTTTATTAGGTGGAGAGAGCATTCCATTTTGTTAGCATGAGGACATCCACTTGCCCCTGTTTCTATACTTTCCTTCATATCTGAGCTGATCAACAAAACACCATGAAATTGTTGGGATTGACATTTTATAACCAGTGCCCTCTGTGTCATGTGTTCTCAAAAAGGCCTCTGGAACATTCGTTTGCCTCTTATTTATACAGAGCATGAATAAGTGCTGTGATGTGTTGGGTTAGGTTGTATACTGGAATCACGGAAGGCCATTATAAAATTAAGAAAGCACGTTTTAAAATGTCTTAAAGCAGATATTTGAGCTGAAACTAAAAAGCCTCATTAATAAGGCAGAAAATGATGAAAGCTAAGAGGGTAAAATGAAATGAATATAACCTTGCATATAGGGAAATCTTATAAGACAGACATGTAAAAAATTCAACGATTTTCAAACTTAGATTCAGGTAGAAAATTATGTATCTATCATCCTCTTGGTTCCAATTTGAATAGCTGTTGATCTTCTGACTTTTCTGGTATGAGAGTTAAATAAGCTTGGATGTCATTCAAAAAGCTTCAAATGAACAGTAACCAAGAGTCATTTCCAAATTATAGAGGAGCAATCTTATCTGTAACAAAAATTTTAAATATATTGAAGTTTAATTTTCTGACATACACTCAGAGGGAAACAGAAAATATTCCCATAGCTGAGCTAAAGGAATTGCCACCACAGCACATTCTACCAGGAAACCTGCTCCTTAATATTAAGGTGCCACCTAGGAACTGTTTATTTCTTACGCTTCCAGCCACCCAGCTGTTACTTCCATTTTTGGTCTTAGTACTAATTGCATAATGTCCTTAATTTATGCCTGCTGGTAGATCTGATCATCACATTACCTGGAGGGCAGTCTTTAATTAGAGGAATTTCTAAACAAATTGTCTAAAGGGCTTGTTTAGACTGATTAAATGTTAATGACTCCCCCTTTCTAAAAATGAACATTATCCTCATACTAAAACATCTCAGATAAAAAAAGCAACATTGGTCCTAATTAAGGTCTTTAAAACGAGCAGCCATATTATCCACAAAAGCAATTGAATCTTGTTGCCTGCTGCTGAAATATATATGACTCAATGTGACATTTATACAATGGCTTTCAGCATTTCCACTTTGCCTCTGTCCAAGCTAACAAGGTAAAACGCAAAGTGATTGAAAAAGGATAAACTTCATAAAAATGATATGGTAATGTGGAATGCTAATTCAGCTGTGGCTTATACAAAGCAATTAGAATCTTGTGCATGATCACCTGTGCACTGCCAGGCACTCAAAGAAGTAAACATCAAATTAAACCTTCCATATTGTGAACAGGCAGCAATGTGGTACACGAATTAATAGGCTGTCATTTCACATCCAAACAACGTGCAAATAAGATAAATATCATAAAGAGGCTCAACTAACTTTGATAATCCAAAAAGGAAAAAAAAACAATTAAAGGCAACTTCATTGTCAGAAGAAATAATTCGGACAAATATCAATGCCGTAATAGCCTGTGAGCAAAAGATGTGTCTGGGGGAGATCAGGAATTTCAGTCACATTGTTATCAACTTCTTTGGAAATTGTTTGTGCTATTCTTAATCACCAGAAATTGCATGGCATGGTTTCCATGGTGTCTCTG
This sequence comes from Alexandromys fortis, assembly GCF_014885135.2. Classification (NCBI taxonomy): domain Eukaryota; kingdom Metazoa; phylum Chordata; class Mammalia; order Rodentia; family Cricetidae; genus Alexandromys; species Alexandromys fortis. The sequence continues at coordinate 1,619,268 of NW_026067953.1, read as the reverse complement.
TTAGAAAATGCATTAAGTATAGAAATGGCATTCCCTGTTTGAATACACAAGTGGGGGTATAGTAAAGTGTGATGGATGATTTGTGTCTTCTCGGCAAAGCTTTGAAAAGTACTTTCTTTTTCTCACTCTCGTAGCCAACTAACTCAGTACCTGTGGTCACCCGTGAACTTTGGAATCACTTTTGCTTCAGTCCAATCTCTAGAAATATCAGTAAGTAAGTAAGTATACGACCTGTAGGGAGGCATGTTTATGCATCTGTAAATGTACCTGCAGGAGTTGCAAAGAGAAATGTCCCCCAGAGACACACATATTTCAACTATTTGGAGCGTACTTTTGGAGGTACAGCCTCCAAATGAAATCTGCCACAGGGACACAGCTCTGTGAATTCACAGTCTGCCTAGATGTCTAGTTTGCCCTCTCTTTCATATTTGAAGTTGATGTTGCGATCTCAAGTTTGCCTGCTTCGGTCACCATACATTGCAGCTATGCCTTACTGACGTGATGGACTCTTATCTTTCTGGAAGTAAAGGCTAAAGTATCTCTTAAATTGCCTTGCCTTCAGTCACAGTTGTAGCACAGCTAAAATAGAGTAACTAATTAGTACTTAACCACATACTCTTCATTTAAGTACATCTTGTCTACTAGTCAGTTCTTCATTAGAGCTCTGGATTGAGAACTCAAGAACCAAATTCTACATTGCACTTGGTCTCTATTTTATCGGGGTGCTCTCAAGAAGAAAATTATCTCACTTTTTCTGTGGGGAGAGGGGCATCATGAGACCGTTGTTTATGATTTAAAGTCAAAGAATTTATTTTTATCACATGTCCATTGCCTCTAGCGAACAGTGTTCAAAGGAGCAGAATGTGTTACTTTTTTTGTACTCTGTTGTCTTTTGTGAATAAATAGATTTTAGGTTAAAGAGAACCAGTAAATGGAGAGTGAAGAAAGAGCATTGTATAACCTGAAAATCACCAGGGCAGGTACTATGTCTCATGAGCTCAGTGGTCTTTAGTATAAGGCCCCTACCCCTTTTCAGTCAAGGAGATTCACCATTATGGAAATACCAGGGGTTTCCCAATGATTGCTGTAATTTTACTTTTGTTGCTGAAATGAAATATTCTGACAAAAAAGCAACTTAGAAAAGAAATATTTGATTTTAATTCATGGTCCCTTAAGAGAGGGAAATAAAGGTGACAGGTATTTTATTTATTTACTTTTATTTTTTTATTTATTTCCAATATTATATAATTATATAATTACACTATTTTCTCCTTCCTTTGATTTTTTCCAATGCCTTCCATATGTCACCCCACTGCTCTCTCTCAAATGCATATGCTCTTTTTCCATTAATTGTTGAGACATATAACTGTTCATTGTGTATAAAATTATTTATACGTTTGTTTTTAGGGATGACAAGTTGACATTAGATGAGAAATTGATATTAGAAAAGCAATTAATATTAGACAAGCAATACTGCCTCTTCTTCTGTGTTGAAAATGGTTTTTCCTACTCTGAGTATCCCTTAGTTGCCGTATTTTTTGTATATAATTGAGGCCTTCTGAGCTTTCTTTCATCCTGTTTTACTTATCTTTTGTTGCCTGTGTCATGCTCCCGTTTAGGCAGCCATGTTGGTGAACTTTATGGGTATAGCATTTGAAATTCCCAGGAGATAGTGTTTAAGCAAACTCTGATCCTCTGGTTCTGACGATTTCATCCTTATTTTCAGCAATGGTGTGGAGGTTGCACTGTAGATATCTTCACTGTGTCTGAGCTCCACAACTCTGCGTTTTCTTTGCCTGTGGTTTACTGAAATAGTCTTAATTATAATTAGAGAGCTGTTGGTCACTTCCAAGTTATTCATTCCACTGCTGAATCCTTTGTGTTACAGTTCCATGCTGGTTGCTGTTACTAGTTATAAGCTTCATAGCTGGGTAACATTGTTGGTTGCTTCTCTCCTTTGGAAGCTTGCATGGTTCCTCCTGGTACCATAAAGCTTGTCCTCAGGAAGGAAACATTCCTGTCTGTTCCAGTTCAGGTGCCTTTGGTTTCTGTTTCTGAACTGAATGGAATATCAGCAATGAAGATTATCTTCTCCCTCTACAGAGAACCCAAAGGCAATAGCAATAGTCTGTAATATTTGGGGAAACATGTGGATAACCCAGATCAACAACTTGAAATGATTTCTCATGCTGGGTCTTCGGGGTTTTGTCAGGTGGTATTTGGCTTTTGAAGGAAACATTGTCAGTCAAGGTAAGAAAATTTTATTTAAACTACATATGTATGTTGATAAACATACTGATATCTATTATAGGTTTTTAGGTCAATGGATAATGATCTGAGTTCTCCATTTTCAGACATCCTTGCTGTTATTTTACCCTCCTTCTGTATGTACTTTTTTCCCCTCTACCTAATTAGAGCCTTCCCCCTTTTTCCAATTTTCCACATCAGATCATTTGTATCATGCTATTAACCTCACTTTTGCTCCCTGCCCTGAGAAATGGTCCCTTCTTACACTCCTGGCTTCTGTATTTATTCCAGGATCTTGTGACTACTGAAGATTTGAAGCCAGGTGCCTCCCATCAGAGAGACTATGTGACACTTGCTTTTCTGGGTCTGAGGTGCCTCACTCAATATGATCTTTTCTAGTTTATCATTTTGCCTGCTATGTTCATTATTTCACTTTTCTTTACAGTTGAGATACCACATTTTCACTCTCCATTCAATAATCGAAGGACATTTAGGTTCCTTCTCACAGGCCTAGAGGCTAAGAAGTCTCAGCCTAGAGTTCAACGAATTTGATTCTGGTGAAGGTCATTTTATTTTAGATTAAGAAAAATTTATTTCATGATTATGGTGACAATTTAAAAACTTAATGGACATGTCACTTAATTGGTAAACCTGAAGCTTCAATCTGAGGCTACTTCACTTAAACAGAAACAATAAAACTGTGTAAGAATAACTTTGGTTTAGATTTTTCAAGTGAAATCTCAGGAATATGTGCTCCATGTGTCATGAAAATTATTGAGAACTTATATGCTAGATATTTTCATTGTCTCTAATTGAACAGTGTTACACATATTGCTTCAGCTCTGATTGTTATTTTTAATACATTTTCTTAGTATTAAGTAAAACAAGCATCTTTATGTCAAAAGAACAGAAAACAGTAAAGGACTAAATAAAACTGCCTTTAATATTGCTACTTTTAGACTTCTGTACTTATAATATTTGCATATTTTGCTTTTATGGAATTAACATCCTGCTGCACATGTATTATTGAACCTTATTTTTTTCAACATTTAGCAGTATTCTGATTTTTCTACTAGATTAATAGTTTAGAATTAATCTTTAAACATCTTCAAGTAATAAAAATTTTAAATTATGGCAGACCATAATATTTACAAAGCTGTTTACATTTTTAAATTACTAGAAGCTGCTTATGGTTTTCTCTCCCACACTCCCTTTGAGGAGAACTAATTGTACAGATACCAGCGATGTAGTTGTGTTGTTTACTGACAATGGATTTTTGGAGCCATATTCTTCCATAGCTGAGTTCTTACTAAGGCCATTGATATTTTATAATTAAAGAAATGACTGTTCAAAAACTACCTTCAGTTATGATTCCCTAATGTTTTGGAAATTACAGTAAGCTGAGAGTCTGGTAGAAGATTAAAAATTCTCTTTACAATTAAATGAGACAGATATATACACAGATGAAATGACTTTATTGGAAAATTACTTTATCACTATTTTTATATTTCTATTTTAAGAACCCAAAATACATGAACATATGGATATAGAAAAATAAACAACAGCAGTTATGAAAACAAATCATATTATATATGCCTAAGTATCCAATAATTGCTTTTGTAGCTATAATTGACAAAAATCATCAAATTTTGTCATAAATATTTGTTACAATTTCTGGCATATTTTCAAGAAAATATCAGAAATCTCATGATGTTAAGAAAAATAACATATTGATCGATAGTTTCCCTTAATCAGAACACAGCCACTTTGTCAATGACTTGATGTTTGTGTGAAAATGGTTTCCTTTTCATTATCTCATATATATTTTTGTTAATATGAACTAATTAGACAATTCTAAACATCACTTTATATTTATTTATTTGTTTGTTTATTTATTTATTTATTTATTTAAGATTTCTGCCTCCTCCCCGCCACCGCCTCCCATTTCGCTCCTTCTGCCCCTCCCCCAATCAAGTCCCCCTCCCTCGTCAGCCCAAAGAGCAATCAGGGTTCCCTGCCCTGTGGGAAGTCCAAGGACCACCCACCTCCTTCGAAGGTCTAGTGAGATGAGCATCCAAACTGCCTAGGCTCCCACAAAGCCAGTACCTGCAGTACGATCAAAAACCCCAGTGCCATTGTTCTTGAGTTCTCAGTAGTCCTCATTGTCCGCTATGTTCAGCGAGTCTGGTTTAGCTGGCCTGGGTCTAACTGTCACTTTAAAGTCTCCAAAAAGACACCCAACCAATAGTTACAGGAGAATCAGTTAACTTTTTTAGATATTCATGGCTGGCTGCATTCAATCCGGAGGACACTGCTAACACAAAATCCTCCCATATTTCCTAGGAGGGAAAACCTAAATGCAAAAAGATTAGGGTTAAGGTTAGGGTTGGGGTTAAATTAGGGTTAGGATTAGGGTTAGGATTAGGGTTAGTGGTTAGGGTTAAGGGTTAAGGTTAGGATTAGGGTTTGGGTTCCGGTTATGGTTAGGGTTAGGACATTTGGTATCAAGATTAATCTCTCTCTCTCTCTCTCTCTCTCTCTCTCTCTCTCTCTCTCTCTCTCTCTCTCCCTCTCTCCCTCCCTCCCTCTCTCCTTTTTCCTTTCCTTCCACCTCCCCTATCTCTCCTTATTATTTTTCTTCCTTCCCATCCTTTCCTTCTTTCCTCTAAGTTTCTCTTCTCCTCCTTCATTTCCTCAGTTTACTTGGTAAAATCTTAATGTTTAGGGAGTTTATCTTTTCAGCATTGATTGAAGACACAGTCACCAGCTATTATGTGTTCACAGGCCCTGGTGTTCCGTTATTCACCTTCTTATTTAGATTAGTCTATTTGTGGGGCTCCTAGGAGTGGGCCTAGGAAGGACCTGTCCCTGGAAACTTGAACTGTCTTTTTTTTTTTTAATCCTATTACCTTGATGCAGGGGGAGGAACTTGGTCCTTCCCCAACTTGATTTGCCAGACTTTATTGACTACCATGGGAGGCTTATCCCTTTCTGCGCAGAGAAAGAGGAGGAGTCAATGAGGATTGAGGGTTAGAGGGGAGATCAGTGGGATGGGAGGAGAGGTGTAAGGGAAAACTGTGATCAGGATGTAAAATAAACGGGAAAAAATGTTTATTTAAAAGAAAGAACATAGACACTGTAGAACCAGCTTTATCAAATAATTGCTCTAGTGGTCCTACCCAAGGTATGCTAAATCCTTAACCAAATATGCATGCGCATGTATTCGTATTTAAAATTATGTATTGTTGCATGCCTTGAGACATGACCTAGAGGCCAGAAAAAATATGTGTGCTCATCCTGAGCACACAGACAGAGATGGCTACTTGGAAAAGAAGAAAATAATTCAAGGAAAGGTTGCTCCTCTACAGGTGGCTGAAGAGAAGTAGAGAGAGTGGTTTCCTAGACAGGATTAGCATAAGACCTGGCAGCCAAAGTATGAGTCAGTGCCTGTAACATTTCCTTGAATAAAAATTTAAAAAGAACTGTCTGATTTTATTCCTGTATTACGGAATTAGGCATCCATGAAGGCAAAAATTCAATCTGATTAGACTGGGGGGCATGCACCTGTTAAAGCCACACTTAGGAAACTTGCTGGGAGTTGCAGGCCCTAAGCACTAGTTAGCAGAATACTGCTTAATTGGCAGACTCTTTCGGGAGGAACGGCAGGCGCACTGGCCCCTGAAGAGGCATAAAGGAATCCACAGTAGTCGGGCTCAGGAGATAAACATTAAGTAGATCATCATCACCTAACTGCTGATTTTATATGACAGTCACTTTGGAGCGAGAAAGCAGTCCGTGTGCATGTGTCCTTTTGGCTCTCTATTTCTCAGGAACACTGACTGAAACATTTACCCAGAACTAAGAAGAATTAAGACCAAATTACATTCAATATAAATAATGGGGGAACAAGTGGAAAGAAGGGGGCTTAAGGGTTCAGCTCCTTACTTTCCTAGGAGGGAATATCTGAATGCAGAAAAGATTAATCATGTAGGGATAAGTCCCACCCCTTAGGGGGCGTGTTCGCCTCAGGCTAAAGTTTTCCTATAAATTTGGCGAGCATGCTCCCAGCGCTCGCTTCTGCTTTCCTGGTCTCCGCGGGAACGGTGGTTCTGTAAGTCTATTCCTCCATTAAAGCTGTCTATATTTTGACAATCTGTCTGCATTCGCTTACGCCGTTACATAATCATTACACAGGAACTCAAAGAACTTGACTTGGAAAATGAAACACATTTTAACAGAAACCTAAAAAAGAACTACAAGTTGAGAACTGAAACATACATAAATATAAATATTCTTTGTGCCTTAAATTTTGCTGTCAGTGTTGGGCAGGAAAGAGAAATGGAATAGCCTCCTCCCTGAAGATCTAGAGGTTATATAGTGACAGAAAGAATCAACTACATTAAGGTGCCCTCTGATCTTTACATGTGTTCATAGTGCATGGGACTTTCTTCCACAAGTGTGTTCACAACACAAGCAGAGATGATAATAATAATAATAATAATATTAATTTAAATACTAAGCTTCATACATTAAATTAGTGCTGCTCTCAGCCTTTATCAGAGCATCTTTTTGCATTGGTAGCTGTCAACACAGAGACTCACTGTTGGTCAAATGTACAAAATAACTGATAAAGTGTTCTGGATTCTAATTGGGATGTCTATAACCTCCCATCCAAGTTTTAGGGAACATCCTGGAAGAAGGCACAGAAAGATTTAAAGAGCCAAAATATGAAGAGGAATGTCATAAAACAAGATTTCCTGGTTATGAAATTATTGTTAAATGAACTCACAGCAGCTGGAAAGCCACAGTCAAGGGGTTCACAAGGCCCATCCCTCACTGAGGATCTCTGGGTGAAAAAAGGAGAGATTGCTGTAGTTGTGGATTATGGGAAGAGAGCAAGAGTGAGAAAGGATGAGAGGGGAAAGCATAGGGAGAAATCATGCAAAATGCTGTAAGATAGGTAGAAAATTGTCAAAGAATAAAATTAAGTAGAAGAAGACACAAGAAAATAGTAGTCTAAGTAAGACACAACAGTATAAGAGGAGTTCTACATTGAGCTTGTATTGACAGGCAGACAGCATAAAAAAAAAGGTGCAAGAGAAAGAAGCCCTTATTAGTGGGCATTAAGGATGGTGTTTAGGATTTGGACAGGGTAGAAACGAAATCCCTAATCCCAGCTGGGATACTGGGGAAGCAGAATGTGAATGGCTTGATTGGGCTGAGATTGGAGGACAGGCACTGAGGTCACAGAATTGGCCTATGAAACCCAAGTGGGAATGCTTTGTTGTGTTTCCAAGGACTCTTCCCTTTGGAGGAGTCCCATGATCCAGATGTTTGTTATCCTTTCCATTCTGTCTCATCATTTATTTGTTCTTTGTCTCATTTAGTCAGGGTCCTCATTCTCTGCTAAAATAATACACTCAGAAGCAGGTTCTAAGAAGTCGTAAGTGTCTTTCAAAGGAGACCTATACAAATTGCCTTAATTCCTCAGTTGACATTAGCACAATGCTGTAATGTATGTGCTAAATGTTATTCACCATACATGACATGGGAGAGATAAGGAAGATAGAATTTCTGTCTTGAAGGAGAGGATGCAACAGTCATCAAAGCTGGTACACAACACAATGCGATAGGAGCAAATTTAGCATTGTGGCAGTGCTGAGGCCCTCTTTAGAATTCTACCTGAGAGGATTAACACCGAAGACTTCATGGAACAGGGAATGGTTATGAAAGAAGATTTTGTAAAGTGGGAGAATGAAAAATTATAGACAAATCAGAGAAGAAAACCAAAGGAAAGGTGTGGATAGAGCAGAGAATGCTTTGTGTTCAGGAAAAATGGTACCATTTGTATGTAGAAGAGAATAGGTGAAATGATAGAAGAGGCCTTTTATTAACTACCTCACAGGTCATATAGAATATAAAATGCTGACTCTTCCCCCAAACTCTGGGTAGCATTCTCAATTACAATAGGCATCTAGGATAGGGATCATGTTCCACATGGTTATATGCTTTTCATGCTTGTGAGTCTATTACTAATCTGCTATAAAAATAAGAAAACAGTCAAAGCATATATGCAGACGACCTGGTGCATACCCATGCAGGCCCAGTGCTTGCTGCTTCAGACTCTGTGAGCCCATAGGCATCCTGCTTAGCGGATTCAATGGGCCATGTTTCCCTCATGTTCTCTAGCCTCTGTGAGTCCAAGGGGTTCTCTCTGATTTCCAAGGGGAAGGACCCAATGGAGACCTCCAATTTAGACTCTCTCTGCATAATGTCTGGCTTCCTTACAGTGGGAGTGTGGGTGATTCTCATTTTTTGCCTGATGTTGGGACTCTTTTCCTCCTATTAGGTTGTGTTGCCTCAGTATGAGGGCCTTTTGCCTTGTTTTATTGTGTCTTGCTTTGTCCTGTTTGGCTGTTGTCTCTTGGAGGTATGCTTTTTTTCTGAAGAGAAAAACAGAAGGGGAGTGGATTGGAAGAGAGGGGTCCTAATGTGGAGCTGGCAGGACCGGATGGAGGGTAACTGTGGTCAGGATGTATTGTATGAGAAAAGAATCTATTTCCAATAAATAAAAACAATATGAAACCAGCTAGAAGCATATATTTAAATGAGCACCTAAAGTACCAAATGAAACTTACAAAAACAAGCAGCCCCTAATGGACCATTTGATTGCTACCCCTGGATGATGTACTAAAAATTAGAATTTTCTGTATGCCAGGGCAAGGTAATTCAAGCCAAAGAGTTGTTATATGTACCAGATTGATTTGTGTACCCTTTGGTTCAAATCTTCTAATGTCTCAGAAATTAATATTTCATCAATTTGTAAAGGGACACATGGTACAACTGACTCATTCTTTTTATATTTGAAAACTTTTATTATTCTTTTTTTTTATTGAGAATAAGAAAAAAAAAGTTTCCGCCTCTGAGCCATCTCTCTAGCCACTGACTCATTTTTAAGTGTAACTTTAAGCACACATTTAGTTAGCAGAAAATATCTACTCCTGGATAGCTGTCAGGAGTTTTAAGTCCCTTTCTGTTTCTTTCTTTCCTTCCTTCTTTCTTTTTTTATATCACCATTCACTGCAACAAACTGAGGAAACACTTTCTAGTAAAACCTCACTTTCCCCACTCTTGATGCCCACGATTTGCATTTTCTTCAGCTCACGATTTTACAACTTCGTGTCTTTTAAAAATTAGTTCAGAAGCCCAGCGAGGGAAGAAAACAGAACTTTCTGGGAATTAAGAACTAGGAAGGTTGAGTGTGAAAGCAATCAATGCAGTTTTCCCCAGAGCTTCCTAGGTAGAACCCAGGAGATCAGATACCTGGCTTGCTTGGAAGGGATAATGGGCTGTGTCTCCACAATGGTATCAGAACTGGAAGCCCTGAGGATCTTTCTATTTCACATGCTCAAATAACTGGTCAGACACATTTTCCCACCCCTTTGACTTTTGTTAAGGCCGCGACCTCCATTGGGACCATTTCTTTTTGTTCCACTGCTTTCATCTAAACAATGCAAACAGTTTAAGTAATGGCTCAATCTAGTCCATTTGACCCATGTGAATTTCTAGTTTTCCCTTGGATGCCACAGTGTCTTTTTGCAGTCCCTTTTCTTCTGCGCCCGGTTGTCTCCCTCTCCCACACCCTCCTGTCTCAATATCTTTGGTGACACACTGACTTAGATTTCTGTGTTGGTCACGTGAATGCTTTTTTATCCCTCTTGATTTTGTCTCTGTTGAGTTGTTTCCCACTGCAAGAACACCTGAGCACTTTGTGCTTGGGCTCAGGACATCCACAACAATCCCCTTAATAGTTCATAAAGCAGGATCATGTTCCATATGTGTAAGTGACCACAACTGTGGTCATGCTGAAATTTGTGGCATTAAAAGAGATTTTATGTACATTTTAGCTGCACTAGGAAGAATGTTATTTCAAAATTCTAAAACCATATTTACCTAAAGTACATTTTAAAGGTTTGAACTCTATAGAAGAAATGTTTTCCTGATATTAAATTGCAAGAAATTCTTGTCATACATTTGTATGAATGAGCAACTTGAACAGTTTTCTAACAATGGGCTTTGACCTTATCCTTTACCATCTTCTTAGGAGGCACATAGTCACTGTGTCTCATGAGTGTGTCCTTTTGGAATTTTTAATTAAAGAGCTGAAAGCATCATTCTTCATCATTATCTGAAGGTACCTCTGACCTCCCTTTAAACCACGTTTCCTTCATGCTCATGTTGTGCTTTGAACATAATCTATGGTGGCATTTCTATTTTGCTGATATGTTTACAATTCTCTCTTCTCCTTAAGTGGTGAGAGTTTTTCAAAAGCTGGGGTCATGCTTATTAATTTTGGAACTTCTAATCATTAGGGCTGCACCTGGAAATGACAAGTAATTAATGCCCCAATGCACACATCTAACATTGTGCATGGATTAAAGTGTTAAATGGCAACCGTCCAAACCCTGGAGTCAGGTATTAGCTTTGTGGTCTTTGTTTTAGTGTTGAGGCATCTTTTTCTTCAAGACATGGACAGATAAGTCAAAGAGAAGAATGTGTTTCAGTGTTGGACATATGTGCTCAGCAGTTCCTCAGATTCCTTTCCATAGGCTGGGGATATCCACCTCTTTCTCCACTGTGCAGATGGAAATGCTTTCACAGCACAGATCTGTTCCTTTCGTGTCACTGATGGAGAACAATGAGGTGAAGAGTTTCTTCACCAGCCCATAGTTTTCTGTACTCAAGACATGACAAGATGGACTTAATATCTTTAGGTTGTACTAGATGTTGACACTGTTGTGACTCTTCTCCATAGAGTCAGCCTTTGCAGCAGGAAGAATTCCACTCACATTAGTTCTGTATTACTTGCTGGTCTATTTTAGGGGGTAAATGAAGGAGGGTTATGCTTATTTAGTAAACACAAACAGGCAGCCTCAGCTTCCTAACATCACATTTTCCAGAATTATTTCCTTTTCTTACAGAATTATTTATAATAACTGGATAAGGTCCCGAGAGATGGCTTAGTAGGTAAAAGTACTTGCCAAATTTGAGAGATCTGAGCTTGATCTTTGGATATTTTTTTTAAAAAGGATCTTAAAGGAGAAAAGATTGATTTTGGTTACATCATGACAAAGAAATCAAGGCAACAGTATCCTAAAGTAGTTTTCCATATCTTACCCACAATCAGAAAGCTTGCAGCGATGATACATGCTAGTTCTCAGCTAACCATCTCTATTTTTACAGTCCAAGACCTGCATAAGTACCGGTACTATCTTCAATTAAGATGAATCTTTCTACATCAAAGAAGACAACCAGGATAATCTCCCACATGATAGCACATAAATTAACAATTTAGATCATTCCACACTGAGGTAACATGAAGATTGTTTTCTAGGTCCTATCCATTTGCCAATTGGTGTTGGCCATTATAGGTAGATAGTAGACATCTCGAGAACTTCCCAGAGTTTGTATATGTCCAGATAAAGAGGGGTCCCAAACACAAAAATATAACCTCTCACTGATGCAAATGATGCATATACAGCATTCTAACAAAGTTTGGATCATAAACCACTCATATAGCATCTTCTTCCAGACAGTCAATAGATACCCGTACTTCTAGACTTTGGAGTCCTGACATGAATATAAAGCAGAATTGTAAGCACTCTAACTTTCATTCCTTAAGGAGTTTGAAAATCCAGAATCTATGAGGAAAATCAAAACCCATTCCTAATTTTTTGGGTGGTTTGGCTGTATAGTCTTTGTTTAGTCTACTCTTACTCATCAGTGTCTTACCAACCACCACTGGCTAGTGCACCTTTGAGTTTATGGTAAGTAGCTGGGTGATCCCTGACCACAAATTGGGGGAACCATGTAGATAATGGTGTAACACTGAACGTTCCTGGACTGTGGCCTTTCTTCATTTGGCAAAAAGATGCAATGTGCATTTTGAGAATGATGGGAAACAATACTTAACTTTATAACCTTGAATCACATCCTTTCTCTTAATGGCTCTAACAGGACAACTGAAATTTATACTGCCTGATTGCAAAGAGGCTTTATTTGACCCAAGCTCAAAGTTAGCTATGCACTATTTCGCTAACCTCCATGCCATAAAAAATTAAGTGCCTCAACTTTGTACCGTACAAGGTAAAATAAATGAGATAACGTTTTACTGGTAAACAATCAATAGCCTTTAAAAAATCACAGAATTTTGCAAGACAATCTTTGATCTGAGTCATTTACGGTTTTCCCAGTAGAGCTAGAAAAAAATACGTAGCATAGGCTTTGGAAGTAGAATATTCAGAGATAAAATAATGCAATGTGTCATAACTCGAATGAGTTTATTAATTTTGATAATGCTTAGAATATATATCCTTTTGTGAATAAAACTTTTGAAATTCAGAAGGTTGACAATATTAATGCATTTTTAATTTAAGGAATTTGAGGAATTATGATATTGAGAAATGTGTACTGATTTCCTTTGAATTGAAGCAACTTAGTGATTGTGGAAGTCAACACACTGTGTTTAAAATCTGTTTTTTTTTTTCCTACTGGCCATATGACTTTAGACAAAATTGTAATTTTCATTTTTTTGTTTTTTGTTTTTGTCTTTTTTTAGATTTATTTATTTATTATGTATACAGTTTTATGCCTGCATGTATGCCTGCAGGCCAGAGGAGGGCACCAGATCTCATTACAGATGGTTGTGAGCCACCATGTGGTTGCTGGGACTTGAACTCAGGACCTTTGGAAGAGCAGTCAGTGTTCTTAACCTCTGAGCCATCCCTCCAGCCCTTCATTTTTTTTTCTTACCAGAAAAAAAATAGGTCTAATGATACCAGGTACCCTAGTATTCTGCAAAGAGAAAGGCAGCACACTGTCAGCATTTTCAGAACTTTAGAAAATCAACATAATCCTAGCTTCTTAGAACTAGAAATTCTGAGGCAACATGTCTTAAATGGGACTGCAATGAGGTTCTTTTGTTCTATTTGTTTGTTTTGATTTGAAGGAAAACATACCACAGATGGTGTACTGAGGAACAATGGATGACTAATATTGACCCATTTTGGTGTATTTTGGGAGTCACTTAGAAGACAAACTACTGGACGGGACTGCGAGGGACTTCTACATTGTGTTAAATGAGGCAAGAAGAGCTAACCTACATGTAAGCATAGCCGGAATATATGGAATAGAAGGAAAGCAGGCTGAGAACTGACATTCAATGTTCTCTGCTTCTGGCTCCAGCAGCCATGGATCCAGCTTTCTCATACCCTTAGTCACAGATTCCCTGCCTTGATAGGACAGTACCCTCACTCTGTGAGCAGAAATAAATATTTTCTTCCTTAAAGATCTTTTGTCAAGGGCTGGAGAGATGGCTCAGTGGTTAAGAGCATTGCCTGCTCTTCCAAAGGTCCTGAGTTCAATTCCCAGCAACCACATGGTGGCTCACAACCATCTGTAATGAGGTCTGATGCCCTCTTCTGGTCTGCAGACATACATACAGACAAAATATTGTATACATAATAAATAAATAAATATTTAAAAAAAGATCTTCTGTCAGGCATTTTCTTATAGCAACAAGAAATTAAACTAGCATATTCATAGAGTGGATGCCACACAGAATAATACAGATAACCTTAAAAATTGAATTTTATTTGTTGCAGAGCAGATCTGTACAGCTTATTAGGTTAGTGTCGTGAGACAATAAATTTGCTCGAGTCTCAGTTTTTTTCATATATGATATTAGTGTTGAAGAATTATTAATGTTGAAAATAATATATTTTTATCGCTTAATAGTATGGTTTTGAAAAAAATCACATACTATAGGTATATATAATATTGACAAGTGTTGGGGGCACACATGTAAAATTGGTGTTCTGATCTACCACTTTTGGCCTTATTCTCTTGAGTGGATGTCTCTGGTTGAATGTGATGCTTGTCTGAAAGCCAGCAGTTACAGCAGCCCTCATCTTTTACCTGCTTAAGCTACAGATGTGCCAGAAGCCATACCTGTTTTTTTCCCTGTGATGCGCAGTGTCTTGTCTTTTGTTGTTGTTTTTTCTTTTATTATTTTTATTGATTTTATTGAGCTCTATATTTTTCTCTGCTCCATTCCCTGCCTCTCCCCTCCTCTTCAACCTCCTCCCATTGTCCCCATGCCCACAATTTACTCAGGAGATCTTGTCTTTTTCTATTTCCCATGTAGATTATATCCATGTTTGTCTCTCTTAGGGTCTTCATTGTTATCTAGGTTCTCTGGGGTTGTGATTTGTAGGCTGGTTTTCTTTGCTTTATGCTTAAAAACACTTATGAGTGAGTACATGTGATAATTGTTTTTCTAGGTCTGGGTTGCCTCACTCAAGATGTTGTTTTCTAGCTCCATCCATTTGCCTGCAAATTTCAAGATGTCATTATTTTTTTTTTTCTGCTGTGTAGTACTTCATTGTGTAAATGTACCACATTTTTTAAGCCATTCTTCAGGTGAGGGGCATTTAGGTCTTTTCCAGGTTTGGGTATGACAAACAATGCTGCTATGAACATAGTTGGGCACATGTTCTTGTGACATGATTGACCACCCTTTGGATATATACCCAAAAGTGGTATTACTGGGTCTTGAGAAAGATTGTTTCCTAATATTCTGAGAAATCACCATACAGATATCCAAAGAGGCTGTACCAGCTTGCACTCTCACCAGTAACGCAGGAGTTTTCCTTTTACCCCAAAACCTCTGCAACATAAGTTGTCATCAGTCTGTGTAAGATGGAATCTCTGAGTTGTTTTCATTTGCATTTCTCTGATGACTAAGGATGTTGAGCATTTCTTAAGTGACTTTCAGTCATTTTAGATTCCTCTGTTGAGAGTTCTCTGTTTAGGTCTGTACTTCATTTTTTATTGGACCTCCTGAAACTGAAAAGCTTCTTTAAAGCAAAAGACACGGTCAATAAGACAAAACAACAGCCTACAGAATGGGAAAAGATCTTCATTAACACCACATGAGACAGAGGTCTGATCTTTAAAATATAGAAAGAACTCAAGAAATTGGTCATCAAAAGAACATACATGGCTTTTTACACAGGTGCTAGAGATTTGAATTCTACATGTGTCCTCATTAAACACTGTTACCTATTGAGCCACTTATACAGTCTGGATAATAATTTTTAAATTATTATTAAATAAAGTTTTATGTGAGAATAAAAGGCTCATTTGTCAAAGCACAATTGTTAGTTGTAATATTCAATTGAAAAAATAATAATTGTTGCTTTCAAAATTAAGAAAAACCACGTATCTGTCTTACCAGTAGTGAGACAGATTGTTGAAATCTTTTTCCATGCAAGCTTATTACCACTTCTGTCTAAACGTTGCTCTGAATTTGTATATCCATATGCTACTGCATAGAAATCACTTAAAATTGATTTGTTTTTCAATGTTAAATTCTGGTGATAATATTTATATTATTAAAAAAATCCATCCTATGTGTTTTGGAATTTGAACTTCTATTCTGGTCTATGTATGGATATTTTCTAAGAAGTCTGAACATGTGGAGGAAAGACAACTTGACATATTCCTTCATTCAGATCGATTTCAATTCTGGCTCAATTTCATTTTAGCCTAATACTTAGAAATGGAATCCCTCACAGGTTAAAATCACTATCAAGCTTCCCTGAGGAAAAGGCTAATTTTACATAATTTTTTTAACTTTTGCAGAATTCCAAAGTATCAACATTGAAGCTTGTTTTTAAGATTTTACCCATATATAAGCAAAAAGTGATTTTTACTATATCAAATCTGGTATTTATCATTTTGTCAGTCTCAGACTGCAAATGAAATTTCCAGTAATATTATGAAAGAAAGTCATTGGTGTATATAACACTCCTGGTGTAGAGTATGAAAACGTCATTAGTTTTATTATAATCCAGGGAAATTAGGCTTAATTCCTATTTTTCTCTTGACTTCCTAGCTTAACATAGCTAAAATAAACACCTTTATTTGACCAATCAATTAAAAAATCAATGACATGTCCATTCCATATCAAGACATGATTAGGATCCAATTCTTTAGCATTTTTCTTCGTTTAGTTTTTGACCAAAATTAGAACACAGGCTAAAACAACATTCTTTGTCATTAAAATGTAAGGTATAATTATAGACTAATACAGCCTATTTCTGGTGTTTCGCACAAAGCTCAGAACTGCGAATCATCATCAAAGGAGTTATGAAGCTGATGCCAGACCTGTCTCAAAAAGTCAGATTCTGTTGACCTTAATTTCCTGAAGCAGATAATGAGTTCCACCAAGTAGGAACTGGCCTCTCATTTAAAAAAAATATTATAAATTCTTTCATCCCAGAGGATAATTTTTCTTTTTTCACTTAGATGAAAACTTTGCTGACTTCTGAGATTGAGATTTTTTCCCAGCATGTTAATCAAATCACTCCACTATTCTCAGTCCATCCAATCCAGAATAAACTTATCTTCACTGCTTAGAACTGGTCCCAAATCATTAGTAAAGTCTCAGCTTTTCATTTTCTTCAATTTTTTTTCTTGAAGTCAGGCCAAGCTATTCACAATGTCCTAAACATATTTCATGCATTCATTTCCGTAGCCTTTATGGACACAGTGAAATAATAAAAATGTGGGTACATTGCTTTTTTCCACTGTCCCTGGCACACACTTCTTGAAGCTCTTGTAATTTTCTGATGGTGGAAGATGATGGTGTAATAGAAGATTCTATTACAATATATGGTCTTTTTCCTTGCCCCAGAGATTTAGTCACCTCTTGGTATTTGAAGACAGCAGCATAAGGAGAGTATTTCATCCCAGTATTAGCTATTTGAGTTTAGATCCTGACACATCTTCTAAATACTTCAGAAATTTATGAGTCATGGACAACTAACTCTTGGTCGGCTCCTGGGGAGCTTGCAGATGAAGTGATACATACGGGTTGCCAGGATAACCTACTATGAATTGAGAGGATAGGAGCCTTTAGCACCTTTCCCCTCAACCTCAGGAAATATAGGAATCAGAAGATTGAGTTGATTAGCAGTGGTCAGTGCCATAAATAATCAAGCCTGCATAGTGAAGATTTTAGACAACCTCAAATAACAAGGCCTTAATGACCTTATTTTAGCCAAGTCTGTGAAGGATTTTTGTAGAGCTTGGCAAGAGTATGGACTTAGGGAGTACGAAAGCTCTAAACTCTCCCTTTTTGCTCCTCTTTCTTTTCATCTTTACACTTTAGTGTGGTGTTTATTATTAAATCAATTAACACAAGTGTTCTATGAGATCTGTGAGCCACTGTACCAAACCATTAATGTGGGCACAGGAATAAAGACCCATTGCCACTCAAAAGTCTGGATTATAACCTCTGTTTCTCGGGAAGTGTAGAATAGGAGCAGTTTGATGTGACTGGTCCTTTGACCTATGGTAGCTTCCAGTACCCGACATTGTTTCCCTCTTATTGACTGGGTCTTAATCCCAATCAGAGAGCTATTTGTTACTGCCAAAATATGAGTGTCGTTATGATACCATTAAGGTTATCGTTTCATGCAGATAATTTTTGTAGTTAATAGTCATTATAAATGGGTAGGATTGTTAGTTGCTTCCTGCCCTTGAATCTTTCATGGTACTGTCTGGTACCATGAAACCTAGTCCTCAGGAAGGAAGTTTTCAAGTTAGATCTAGCTTGGATCCCCCAGGTCCTGTTGATACTGCATACTATATTCTGAAGTAAGGTCTTACCTTTAACTTCTAGGAGGCAACATGAAGGGAATGGTACCCCATAATGTTCTGGAATATCTCTTGGACTCCTCTGATCAACAAATTGTAAGGTGCCTCTTATGCTCAGTACTAGGCTTTCTGTTAGAGAGTCTATGCTACTTGAAGTGGGCAGTCCAAGCTCAGGTTGGAAAAACTCACTTAAATTATGTGTGTATATGATGTATATTATATGTATATCTGTAAACAGACAGACCTATATGTATTATGTGTAACTTTAGGTAAATAGATTATTATCTCTTTGACTATATGACTCCGTATGACATTGTCAATGTCTTTACTGTCATCTTACCCTTTCCTCCTTCTATATCTCCCTAACTTCGAGTCAGATACCCATTTTTCCCATTGCCCCTTCAGATCACTTCTGTCTTGCTATTTTGTTCTTTTTTTGCCCTCACCCCACCCACCACAATGATCCTTTTTGATTTTCCTGGATTCTATCATTATTCCAGGTTATGTGGTCACAGCTGAAGATTTAGAGTTAGGGATGACCAATGTAAGTAAGCTTGCCATGTCTGTACTTTGGGAACTAGATTACCTAACTCAATGTAGTCTTTTCTACTTTCATCTTTTTGCCTGAAAATGTTATGATTTTACTGTTTTTTATATCTCAATAGTATTCCATAAGATATACAGATAATTTTTATTACCCATTTTTGTTAGTATGACATTTATTCTGTTCTTATCTCCTAGTTACTGTGAATAGAGTATAAATGAACATTGCTTAGCAACTATCCATATAGCAGGAGTCATTTGTGCATATTTTAAGGAGAGGGTGTGTAGATCATAAAGTAGATTTCCTTTTAGGTTTTTAAGAATCCTGCACACTGATTTCCAGAGTGACTGGACCAGCTTTTCATCCGTTTTTCATATTCCAAGGCCCTTCTCAGTATTTGTGGTTAGATTGTTTTGTTGATCTTGGGTATCCTGATTGGGGTAAAATGAAATCTTTTAAGGTCCTCTTAGCAAGAGGAAAGTAATGCTTGGTAATAGAAACCTAGCCAATAATTCTGCACATAGATGTTTGATAAGTGTCTACTACTCCCACTATACTCATAAACAAACATCATTCCTAACTGCACTGTAAATATTTATCCTTTCCCCCCAGATAAGTGTAAGTCTTACAAAGAAATTTCTATTTGCAACAGACAGAGACCACTCTGAGAACTATAACTGAGCAAAATGGAGGGAACAAGTAGTTTCTAGCCCCACCTACAAGCCAACCCCTCTAAATAAATCTCAGGAAACATCATGTAAAAACATGCAGAAGGATTTTAAGAGCCAGAGGAGACGGATATTTTCTGCAAGACTGTGTCTCCTGAGAATGATAGGGACACTACATCCACATACTTCCAATAACACGACCACCTGTGGAGACAAGGACAAGGATTACAGCAGTAACTTCCTAACATGTAAGAGAAAAAGTCTCACATGGTGGCTTCACCCTATACAAAGAAATGCAGGCCACTAACGAATACATAAAGCAAGAACAAATACCCCTGCCTAGGTGAGAGACTCCCATTGTTTATCTAATATGAATAAGTCAGCCCTGAAATCATGTATGTGCAAGTAACATTATACAGACTGAGCAAATGGTATTGCCATGTTCAAGAATGTGTGTGTGTTTGTGTGTGTGTGTACTTATGCACACATGCAGCAGCAATTAAAGAGAAAGAGAGCAAAGGCCATGAATTTGACTTTAAGCTGGAGAGAAGGAAGAGAAAGGGAAAATAATGTAACTATGTTTTGGTTTCAAAATTAAAAAGTCTATGTTTCCTGAAGCACTTTCTTAATTATAGATTAAAAAAGCACTTGTGTCTTCTGATATATGTTATAGCCATACATTAATACCTTTCAGTAAGAGTTGGTCTTAAAAAATGAAATTCTGAAGAATTTCTCAATCAGTTGATTATATAATTTTGTTCAGCATTTGTAATTTTCTTTACAGCAATTTTCAGTGTCATAGCTACAATACTAATGTATGTCAATATCAACTATCCAGAGTGAGAACGTATCTGAAGTACTAAAAACTCTTTGGCTCTCACTTCAAATACTAAAGAGAAATAGTGTGTCCAAGAATTTCTGGTTAACAATTAATTGGTATGTTTGTTTGACCCTATTTTGGTTTCATAATTCATGATATTGACTCATGGAATTTATAAAACCTCTATACTTATAATTATTTTATATTACAGGTTACAACACATAACTGATACGTGGAAGAAACACATGGAGCATGGTATAGAACAGTGAGTGCTTCCATGCTCTCTCTTTCCACGTGACCTCCATGCACATCTTGACCACATAGTAGCATCTCATACGCTTTTGTTGAAGAGTTTTGTCAAAATTGGATTACCTGAATCGGAGTCATTAAATCACTGATCACTGAATGATTTCAAGTTCTTGCTTCTGTTTCCTTTATAGAGTCAAGGATAGTCTGAAAAATCTTCAGTATTTTAGTAAAATGGTTTGTCTCGCAACCAGTTCCAATTCTGAAGGTACATGGGCAGTACTGAAAATCAATGTATTAGCAAAAGTTCAGGTACAGGAAAAAAATGGGGCCTTTATGAATAAAAAGAAAAAAAAAGATACTTAAATCATTTAGAAATTTCTAAGGTATTAAGACCAAAAGGAATGGGAGTCAGGATGGTATATCACATATGTATATAGAATACTACCTTTCAAAATACCAGAACATCTTTTAAAAAATGTCTGGATTACTCTGCTAAAGTTTTTGCTTTAATTGGTCTGGAGTGAAGGCTCATTATGGTCATTTATCAAGGATCTTCAGGTGATTCATATGAGCAGCCAGGCATGAAAACTATTCTATAAATGTCTAAGGAACAAGGTGTAATGAGGGGGATGTTAAATAGTTGATAGTAAATCTATTGAACAATTCTCAGTGCTGAGGAATCCACAGTGAGCAAGCCAGACATGTCTCTCCCTTTATAGAGATTATAGCGCAATAAAAATTAAAGAGCTACCACATATGTAGAAAATAGTAGAGAGCTGAGGTCAGGTGCAGGGGACTATGCGGGCTTGGAGAGTGGGCAGGGAAAGGTTCCTTCAGGAGAAGGTAGCAACAGAGCCCTGGAGGAATAAAATAAGATGTTGATCAATTTATGACAGGAGGACTTCTTTTCTTGGCAAGTGATATTCAGTGTGAGCCCCATGAGACAGTGTATGGCTATCACCTAGAGAAGCTCCACCCTGAAATCACTGAATCAGCATAGCAGTTTACTCATAGGCCAAGGTGAATCTTGTTCATAAAAATACTTAGATGTTTATTTCCTGGCCACTTCTCAAAAGGAGCTGAACATGAACTTCATATGAGATCCCACAGGCAGCTCTACTCCATCTCCTATTGAAATCTAATTGTACCAATATTCCTAAAATTCTAGAGGTTCCCTAAAACTTTCCAATAAAATTCTTTTTTGCTCTAACTTGTAAGATTATACAGTCTATTCTTTGCAAGAAAAGTACCCTAATACAGTTTCCATTTCCCGAATGCTAGGAAAAAATGACCAAATATATATTATATAGCACATTTCAATTTAATATTTGATCCTATATTTCTAGTACTTTACATAAGATCTGGTATACTCCTGCTTTTTATAATTCAATACACGTGTAGTTTAATGCTAAAAATCAATTGAATTTTTAAGATATTTTAATTTTTTTCTTTGTAAATTTCATATGTGATTATGATATAATCTGCATCTATCCATTCCCCATTACTCTACCCAAGTCTTCCCAATGATTATCAACCTGTTTTGCTCCAGATATCATGTCTGCTTAGTTATTATCATTATTGTTACTGCAATCATTGTTGATCATGAACATTAGTTGAGGCATGGGCAAGGTATCAGGAGCCTCATATTAAAAAAATAAAGTCTTTCTCTGCCTCAAGAAGCCACAAATTGTCAATGCTTCTCATCTAGGAGTCAGGCCTCAAAAACACTGCCCCCATCCTGATATCAATAATTTGGTGTTTTTGATTGCCTTGTTAATCTTCAGCGATTTTCATTCATATTTATTTTGTTGATAGGGATACATTAGTATTATGTAGTTATATTACAAAATAGCTGGGCACATAAGAGTTGAAGATAAAAATATGTAATTTTTGTCGCAGTTTCCATGGGAAAATTATTCAGAAATGACTTAGCTGTATCATTCCTGACAACTTCCCTTAGGAAGGCACAGCAGAGATGGCGGTCAGAGAGCTTCAGGTGTCTGAAGGCTGGGGATGAAGAAGGCTAACCCATGACTGATACTTATGACATAGTTACTCACCACATGAATTTTGCATAGGTATTTTTGAATGAAATTTTTATATTATGGGAATGATTTCTCCCAGTGATTCATGACATCAAGGCAGAAACTGCCCAACATTCCTGAACTAGCCTAGCACCTATGAATTCATATGCCACCATTCCTCCAATATCCTGTTGATTACACATTTGCCTTACTCAGTGTTAGCAGGAGCTATGGGATCATGAATATCTCAAGGGAAGAACCAAGGGAGGGCATCTCAGAGTTCTGTTAACAAAGGGTCTATATTTCACAGTGTTTCAATTTCTTTGCCTCCAGATGTTTTATTATTTTTTTAAATAACTTACCAAAATCTATAAATGGAAAGGTGGTAACTTTCTTCAGAAAATCAGGTAGAAATTCTAGATAATGGGTAATGTATATAATTTTACTGAAATATAACATCCATTTTGTACTGAAATTCTCAGTGCTAATAACTGAACAGCTTAAGTCTGAAGATCTTGGTAATTATAGAAGTCTGATTATCTGAAAAAAAAATAAAAGTTTATAGAAATAAAAAAATAGCTGTGATGACCTGCTCACTGACTTCACAAAAAAAGGTTCAAAAGTATAAGGAGTTTAAAAGGCAAAGGGCACTAGGAAAGTTTATGAATATGTTCTAAAAAACATGCTGGCTGACTGATCATCAAAGCAAGGCTTGGCAAAGTCTCCTGGCCAAAGCTGCAGAAAACGTGATCAAAGCATATAGTTGTTAAATAAAGTGAACCTTTTTCTAAGCTTTTCAACTAGCTCTTTATGGAATATATTTAAATGTCAAGATAAAATTAGACTGGGTATCAGTATTTTGTCTATCCAACACAAACAAATACAAAGGCCAATGGAATGATCATCATAGCAGAAAGTCTTGAGGTCAGGAGGAATTCAGGGGATCACTTTACAGTTTCCATCATGATCAAAACAAACACACGTGGGAAACACTGGACTCTTTCAAAATGGTAATTTTACAAACATCTACAATGGCTAATGAATTATTCTCAAATCTTCAAGTGATTTTTTTCCCTGCTACATATGAAATCAATAAATCTCAAGTGGAATAACATAAAAATTTGTACTCCAGACCAAGAAAAAAAAAACATGAAGATAACCATTCTTCTTGACTCCTACACATTTAACAGATATATGAAATAAACAATGAGAATGAAAGATTCATTTACTGTCAGAGGGGAAGTTAGACTCCGTGTTAGGGCTGAAATACCACCGAGAACGCCATCACTTTTCATGTGCTTTTCTCGTGCTAATATAAGGACAGGGCTTTCCTAAATTCATTACTGGAGTTCTTCAGCTAAGTCACTGTAATAGAAGGGCTTCTATTGACATTCTCCAAGGTTAGGTACTGTGAAGGTGGGCAGAATGGAAGAAGATTAAGATACCATTTCCCTCTCCTCTAAGGAAGTTCAAATCCTGGACTGTGTCAACTTTGCAATGTAAGGGGAAAGGCACACAGAAACCAATCTGCTTCATTCACGCCCACATCCTCAATGGTGTTTAATATGTGGGCATGTACAAGATGCTTGCTACATTCGCGCTAAGTGAGTAATTTCTGCCTTTTGCTCCTTTTTGTTTTTATTCTGCCTATGTCAGTCTCTTTCTCTGTCTCTGTCCTATCCCTGTCTCTGCCTTTCCTTGCTTGATTCTCTCTCTCTCTCTCTCTCTCTCTCTCTCTCTCTCTCTCTCTCTCTCTGTATACACATGCACACGAAGCATGCCTGCTTATTTACAAGGTCACATGCATGGAAGAAACTGTACAACCTCAGGTGTTGGTCCTTGCCTTTCACCTTGATTGAGACCAGGTCTCTTGTTGGTTTTCTCTGTATGTACTACTAGACTAGCTGACCTTTAAGCTTTTGGAGATGCTCCCGTCTCTGTGTTGCATCTTGCCAAAGAAGTAGTTTGATTAAAAGCATGTGTTACCATATCTGGGTTTTATATGGGTTCTGGAAATCCAAAGCAGTTTAGAAATGTGTAGAAAAAGTTTGACTGGCGAGTCCCCTCTCTAGATTAGCTTTCTCCATTTTGAAAAGCAGCTTAACCTCAATATTCACCAAAGAGAAAGTCACAGAGATAAAACTAAAACCAGAACAGCACTGTGTCTGTGACAGTCAGCTTCTCTCAAGGTAAAAACAGTTTCAAAATTCCTACCTGAACTGAGGAGGTACTCTAACAGCTCAAAGAACTTTGTGATTTTGCTTGACTTGGGATCAGTCCCAATAAGCTATATAGAGAGGTCCGTGTCTGCCTCTAACTTCAGTTTGAGAATATCCAGCATCCTCTTCTTGTTTCCTTGAGCATGTGTGTGGTACACATAGAGACAAGCAGGCACACACAAACACACACATATACACATACATACACATATTTTTTTAAAAAAATTACTGTATGTAAATTGACGATTTAAAATCACTGTGGGAGCTTTTAAATGCAGACAACAAAGAGGTAAGTAAATTGTGGAGGTACTGTCTTCCAGATGCAAGAGGAGAGGAAAGTGTTGTGAAGACTGATGAAAAGATATAAATGGAAGGACACAGGAAAAAAACCCAAACACAGCCTGGTATGTCTGCTAGCACCTACCTGAACGCATCTCTCTCCTGTAGTGCTTAGTATACGTGTGTTTCTAGGGCAAGATATTAGGTAATTTGGATTCTTGAGAAATTCTGCTTCTAAGACCTCAGGTTCAATAAGATTTAATAATCAATTTTAAAGGAAATAAAACATTGCAAATATGTCTTCCAATCCCTAACAAGCACAAACAAATACTTTCCTGTCTAAAAGGACAGTGGAATTCAGTACTGTACCATTGGTTTCTGAAAAGGAAGCCAGACCAATAGTGAATGGTGAGATTCTGAAGTATTCTGTGTGTACCGGAATCCACTTTAAAGCCTTAAACAAAGGCTGATCTCCCCTTTCCCCCCTCCACTCCCAGCATAGCTACTTCACTGGCTCTAAGTATATTTGATCAATTCACACTGTTTAGCAATCTTGGACTTTTTTCTCTCCACCACGGTTAGGTAATAATTTATTTCCAAGTAAGTGACTATAACGGAATCTTATTTTTAAAGTTGAATTTTGTAAAAGTTAAGGCCATATGCTATCTGTTAAATAACCTCAGTTCACCCCAGTTAGAGAGAAAATGGCTTCAAACAGGATGAAAAAATTATGAACTAACTGAATCTTTAAGTGGCGCATACACTTAAGTGGAGTACCCCACTTATGGGATGTTTCACAAACATGTTCAGCAATGTGTACTCACAGAAATGAACTGTTTGTCTTTTTGTTTATCTCTGTTTTGCCTGGATTGAGCACTGATGCAAGATGAAGAAGGCACTTGATCTGAATACAACATTTAAGGGAGCACAAAAAGAAAAACAAAACGAAACAAAAACCATCACAAGACAACTCATTAATTATGAAGAAAACAATTAGGATTGCCTCTCAAGTCTAAGAGGAGTCTGAAAGTAAAAAAGAAAAGAAATAAAAACAAACAGTAGCTATAATCTTGATTTTCTTTTAAAAGATAATATGCTTTTGTGAAACTTTGTTCACATTATTATTGATTTTTACAATATTGACTTTAGTTTTTTTATGTTAGTTAGTGAGTTTTGGAACCCCTTAAGGTTAGCCCTTGGAAAAAGTCCTCGTGAGTTTCAGCTCCTGTTGCTCACTTGGACCTTTATGCTACCTGGAGCTATGCTTTTAATCAAAGGAAATGATAGAAATAAACAAAGCTTCAATTTCATTCTATGCCTCCAGTTCCTCATCAAATATTAAGAATTTTTGACTCGTAGGCATGGCCCCTGAAAGTGTTGTTATTGAGGATTTTAAGTCAATGAATGCTAAGAGAGATAAAGTCAAACATGTTCTGGTATCCATCAGAATGAGAATCAATTACTCAGTGAGGACCTCCTTATCGTATTTTCTTTTCCTGTTGCTTTGATAAAAATGCCCTGACCAGGGGCTGAAGATGTGGCTCAGTGCTGAGTAGCATAAAATGCACTTCCAGAGGTCCAGACTTCAATTCCCAGCACTCTCATGGAGGCTCACAACCATTTCTAATGGGATTAGATGCCCTCTTCAGGTGTGCAGAAGTTCTGGCAGACAAAACTATCATAGTGATAAAAAACTAAACCCTTTTCAAAATGCCATGACCAAAGTGACTTAATGGAAACAAAAAAGGTTGATTTTAGTTAAAAGTTCAAGGTCCAATCCTTAAAATTGGGGTGACAGGAATTTGATCAATTTGATCACATTATGACTGCAATTAAAAGAGCAATTAAGGCATACAAATTGGTAGTCATCTTGTTTCCTCTATTTTAGACAGACGTAGATCCCTGGCTCAGAGAATAGTCCTGCCCACAAATAAATTATGATATATCTTTCAAAGTCAATTAACATAATCAGATAATCCCCACATGCATACCTACCCATCACAGATCATCTAAAAGACACTTACCATTTCAGACCTCTAGGATGTGGAAAGAGGGCCATAGTCTAACATTGAATCTTCTACATGACATTCAAGAAGCAACACTTATAAACATGTCTGTGTTAGAGAATGCTATTTCCAAACCCAGCCAATTCTAACTGGGATCTCATAGATAGTTGTTTCTTAAACTGAATCAGTTGCAAACCTTCCTCTATTGTAAAGGTTAGCATAATGCTTCACCTTGAATCCCTATCATGAAAGCAAGTCTAATTCTCCTTCATTCTTCAAACACTTTCAAAATTTGAAGGCACTTAAAACAGCTAGCGTGTTCCTGAAGCAAGTAATGTTCATTTATTCATCTATCCTAATGGATTAATAAATAGTTTCCTATTAAGTGGTGTTTTGAAGCTGAAACGAAGTTGAAATAGGAATGAAAGTCTTAGCATCCACAACCATTGTGTTCAGTTCCCATATGGGTTTTCTGGGACTACATTCTGCTCTCCTCCTTAGTTGGTTATCAGGAGTCTCTAATGGTTCTTAAATAATATGAAACATTGTAATGAATATTTCTAAGATTTGTTCGTAATAACTCCCAGGATATTTTACTGTTTAGATCGGTGCAGACATTGTTTTCTTACTCAGCTATGTAGGGGCATCTACCTGACCTTTACTTTCTCTAAACTAGCCTAGAAAGACTTGTATTAGAATTGCTGATTTACCTTGTGTCTCATCTTGAATGAGGTTGGCCCACAAAGGTGCATATATTTGAATACTTGATAGCCAGTTAGTGTTACTGTTTGCAAAGGATAGGGAGGCATAGTCTTGTTGGAGCAGGTGTGATTTTCCAGATCATTACTGGTTAGCTGTCTCTAGCGTGTACTTGTGGATCAAGATGCAAACGTTCAGCTACTGCTCTAGCACTATGCCTTCCTGCCTGCTGCCAGGCTTCATTCCATCATGGTCATGGATACAACTTCTCTAAAACTATTTTTAGCCTGCAAGAACTCTTTCTCTTATAAGTCATGATACCTTATCACAGAAATAGAAAAGCAACTAAAACATTTGAATCTTAAACAAAACAAAACTAGGAAAAAAAATGTTTTGATAAGATCTTACTGTTAGACCATGATAGCCTAAATATCTTTGACCTGACCTTCCAGATTCTGGAATCACAGGTGCACACCACCATATCCAGCTTAGTTTACGTACTTTTATAGAGTAAGCCTCTTCTCCATGCATGCTGGTCCTGTAAGTACAATAATTGCTTTATTGCTGAAAGAGGCTATGTGAGGATTAACAACTTTTCTTACATTGCTCATGGGGAGAATAATTAGGCAAATGTACATTGGTATCCTGAGGCTATATGTGACAGGTGTTCCAGGAATCAGACAGAGCTCAATGAATTTTGTGGAGTTTAATTCAGGGAAAACACTTATCCTATAAAATGCTATAATTAAATATAATTACAGCAATACTCTATAAAAATCATATGCCTATGTTGTTATCTCTTTGGAACCTAATGAAACCCCATGGTGGAGATAGTATTCCTGTGCTTACTTATTCCACTAACCTCTCCGTCTTTAATAGAGAAAATAGGGATTTTAATACTAACTTATAACTTAGAAATAGCTTCCATAATGAAATAAACTATAAAATATTTTTGGCAGTTTTATAAAATATACTTACCCAAAGCAAGAAAGCTAGAAGGAACTGTTACAGGTTAAGCAAGTTTACATCATCTAATATTTTATTGGAGTTTCAATTTGATTAAAAGATAAGTTGCCATCCTAATTACTATTTTAGAGTAAACAGTCATTGGCTTAGGGAAATTTTTCCACACCTGATTCACAGTTGAGTTTACAAAGAAAAGGCAAGTCCTACAACACTGAGAAAAGCATGTGTGGTCTTGGTGGTTGTTTATTTGGGCAGAATCACTCATACTTTTAAGTCTGGCTGTCATCCCTATTTTTAAATTAGTTTCCATTTGCAATCACACACACAATGGCAGCAAGAAAATACCACCAAATTTTCTGTCCTTCTTTGAACTGGTTCTTTTTAAAGTTGAAATTCAGGTCTTTAATTGAGTGCGGTTTTAGTCCTTGGATCTAAGATGTGGTACATTTATAAGCAGGGGTTGTTTGTGCCAGTCAAGATATAAACATCTCTAGATATAGAGGAGAATAAGACATTGGTCATACTTATTGTAACTTGAATTTTTATTACATGTCTCTGGGGCCAGGATTAATGGCTTAACTGGTAAAAATCACTTGCTAAGTATATCTGGTAGCTTGAGCTCAGATCCCCACATTTCTGAAGATGTCAGATACAGTAATGAGCATATTAATGTCTGCCCTCTTACAGTAAGATGGGGATGTGGATGGTAGACCAGAGGAAAGACTAGAAAGTTTCTGGTCGGTTAAGCTGGAGGATACACATGCAAATAAGAGGTATTGCATCAAACAATGTACACAATAAGAACCTACTACTGAAAGATTTCCATATTCAAGTCACGGACACACACTTGTGCTCTAGTGTTTCCTTGCTCTCTCTTTCACACACAGACACACACAGACACACAGACACACACACACAGAGTCACATATGACACTCATATAATAGCCTTAATACATTGCCAATCCAGGTGACTTCAAATACTACTTGAATTTAAATCAAAGGTCCTCTTACAACATATAACAAGATTCAGCTGATCCATAGTTAGGAAAATATAACTTTGTCTCTTGAGCATTGATTACATTAAATATTTTCAGTTTTGCCAATGTGATGTTGATTGTTACGAGATTAAAAATGAGCGAATGAACCAGCCATATCTAAAAAGAAGCTTCTAGATTTTATAAAAAATGACTATCACTGCTATACTGTTTGAATCAATTGAGGTAATCAACCTCATTTATGACATTTGTCAAATAACTTCAGGAGTTGAATGTACACAGATTTACTAAAGCAGGATCGATATATTTATATAGAGAGAACAAATTTNTATTACTTCTCACTGGAGCCCTCTACACTGCAATTGAATTTCATTGTGGATACAGGGTATCCTTGAGAGGAAATTTCCCTTGAGCTAGACAGACACACATTCTCCTCTCATTTTGTAAAATTATCAGTAAAAGGAGGGAATGTCAGACATAAATGGGAGAAATTTTCAATCAAACTCTCCATGCTGTAGTGGTCCAGAATGTCCTTTTGGATTAAGTTCTACAGAAATGACTCTCACAAAATGCATACCAGACTTCTTCCCACAGGCTGTTTGACCATCTGTAGTATTAAAGAATTTCCATTACGTGTGTCCTGTGGCTACTGTTTTAGAATTGATTAGAAACTGTTTGTGATGTATCATCCAAACTGAAGTAATTGACATAAAGTCCCCCATCAAAAAATACAAAGCAACACAGCAAAAATAGCCAGTTGCTTGTAAAATCTAAACAAACTAAAAGCTTTTGATTTTCTACTGAGCAGAGATAGACACAGATACATTACATATTTTTAAGACAGAACTATGCTAATAGGTTTTCAAGCAAATTCTGTCTACAAAAGATTTATTTGATTTAATAATATAAAGTGCTAATAATATAAAATAATAATATAAAAATAAAAACAATGTATTTATTTGATATGCCAATTTCTCCATGATGTATCTGTGCAAAATGATACATCTCAATATGAACAACTAAAAATTATCATGAAGAGTGGTGGTCAAGTCTTGTTTCTTTACCCCTTAATTATAGCTTTCAGACATAGTAGAAATGACTGGATGGCATCAGAAAACATACAGAGAAAGTCTTTAAGTGTTCTCAAAAGAGATTATTGTAATCGTTTATTCTTCATTCAACATCTCTGGACTCCTCGTTAATTCTCTATTGTAAAAACTTAATTCTTTGCCACAAAGGAGGAATCAATTTCCAATGCCATCAAGAAAAAAACTCTAACTAAAATGCAAATCAGATGCTTACTTGCTGTCCACTATTAATCACAGAATTCAGAAGGGATTCTAAAAGTCATTCAGTGATTGTCTGTACCTTTCACTTCCAAGAAACCATGACATAGATCCTGTAAGTGTTACCACAGTGATTGGTATGCTTGTGATATACCGTTGTATTTGGTTGATAGTAATGTCTTTGATGGAAGAAGGATTTATTTATTTGGGAACAATTTTGGCAATACCTTCCACTTTGGGATAATTCTTAATACTGAAAATTCATTTTTGAGATGGGATTTATTGTTCCACTGACCTCTAGATATCCATAACTCTTCTTAATGGAGAGTGATTTTCTCTTTCTGTATAATACTTTGATGCAGCAATGAGCCAGTGAGCTCTTCTCTCTCAGTCCAATGTCTACAGTTGGTATTGTTTTCCAGGTATTTCCTGCTCCTGGACTACAGGGAGACATGTGCTGTGCCCACTGTCCACTCTGCCTTAAAACTCTAGTCATGTGATGTATAAAGCAAAGCTGGATCAATAGAACAGATAATTGGGGGTTTTAAATCTTCTTGATGCTGGTGTGACAAGCAAATGCCTGCTGCAGTTTCTGCACCTGGACCCCAGTCTTGCTTAAATGCAGCTTCTTACTAAGTGAGTTTCAGCCTTCATTTCAGTTTGTGTGGCTCCCTCCTCTTTCTAACCCATGGTGTTTGCTTATGTCAGACACTCTATCTCTTGTCTATAATGCTCTCATACAAGTTCTGAGTTGTTTCCTTCTCTGTTTCTGTGTTTACTATTGAGTTAGTGAAAATTCACAATGTAAATGTATAACTGTGCAGAATAATTCCTTTCTCTGAGCAATGCAAAAAATATACTTTAATTATTTGAATATTAGACCTTTGCACATTTATATTCACAGTTCTCTTTTCAAGTAGCATTAAATGCAATTGGAAATTACATAAAAGACAAAGTTCCCTCTAACCCTTCAGTGTGAGAGAGAGTTGAACTGCTTTCAATACTGTTAATTTCATAACCATGCAACTGCATTTAGTTTCTCAGCTCAATTAAGATCACCTTGTACACTATAGCAAAATATTTAGCAATTTATACTTACTAACTTTATTTTTCCTAATATAGTTTTGATGGGATACTTTGTTATTCCTCCTAAATCTTCATTAATTCAATGATCAATGTATTAATTAAACTGTCATCAACTAGCTTTTGGAGGTCAATGAAACCATTAGGGACTTACTTGTTGGTGAGTACTGTTTTAAAACTCAGATTACTTCACACACCTGCACATGTTAATATACTGTACTAGATATATTTTTAAAATATTCTGAGTAAAATTTCAGTTCTTCCTTGATTTCACCATTCTTTCTCAATGTGTTATAAATTTTTATACCAATAAATAGTATAAGAAATGAAGAAAGTCCAGTGTGGTTATGAACATATACAGTCCCAGCACTTGGGAGATGGAGGGAAGGGGAGCCAGAGGACTGGGATATGCCCAACCATGTAATGAGTTTGATGCCAATTTGTGCTACATTAGACCTTGTTTTCAAATTTAAATTAATAAATAAAGAAATAAATAAATATAGTGAAGACAAAACAATCACTCAATTACAGGTCTGGTCATGAGAAAACTCCTACCTAGGACAGCTTATTATTTAATAATTATGTACTGAGAAAAAGTATAAGCATTGCAGCATTGAGACTTAGCAGTAATCTACTTTCACAAGAAAAATATTTCTGAGTCTTTGTTGTGTGTGTGTTTGGGGGGGGGGGGGGAGGCAGGGTTTCTCTGTAGCTTTGGTGCTTGTCCTGGAACTAGCTTTTGTAGACCAGGCTGTCCTCGAACTCACAGAGATTTGCCTGCCTCTGCCTCCTGAGTGTTGGGACTAAGAAAGGCATGTGCCACCACCGCCTGGAATTTCTGAGTCTTTAGGATAAATGCTAGTACTTAGGTGAAAGAAATTTCATTTGTAACAATGGAATATACATCTACACATATGAATTGTTACCCTCATTGCTAAAACTTCTTATGAGTAACTCCCATAAGGATTCTTTCTCTAGAACTCTGGAAAGCAGGTATTGAGCTAGATTGCTTAAACATTTTGTCTTTTTAGACAAAAGATAAAATTTAAGTAAAGATGTATCAAGAGGAGATAGTAGCTTTTGTCTAAAACCAAATTAAATGCAGAAGAAAATGAAAATCTCATTTAGTTTATACCATTTAAATATTGGCAAAAATATGTGAGAAATAGCTTTTGCAACAGAATTCTAAGAATCCGTAGGGACATCCTTATAAGAGTAGTATGATCCATTTAAACAACAAGCTCCGAAAGACAGTCTGAAACAAAAATAGCTTCCAGTGTCAGCTGGCAAGGGTTAACAAGAGGTCTAATTCAAAATTTTAAGCAATTCAAAACATCTTTTCAAAGACACTAATTCTTTTGCCATCTTGTTGAATTTCCCTAGATTAAAAATAAAAAATAGGAAGTTAAACAGAAACAAAAATACAAAAATACATCTGAATTGTTTTTTGCTGTCTCAGTTGGGTTTAATTGTCCATGTGACAAGGTCAGCAGAACCACAATGGAGAAATTGCTTCAATCAGATTGGCGTATCAGTGTATCTGTGGGAGATGGTCATAGGCATTCTTAGTGGAACCATTCCTAGGCAGGTGGACCTGGGTTGAAACAGAAACCTAGTTAAGCAAGAGAATGTGAATGAGACAGGAAGTCATACTTGTCCATGATTCTTGAGTCCAGGTTCTTCCCCTGACTTA
Source organism: Alexandromys fortis (assembly GCF_014885135.2). NCBI lineage: Eukaryota > Metazoa > Chordata > Mammalia > Rodentia > Cricetidae > Alexandromys > Alexandromys fortis. The sequence continues at coordinate 1,585,767 of NW_026067953.1, read as the reverse complement.
ACTTCAGTGATGGCCTGGGATCTGAAAGTCGAAGCCAAACACACACTTTTCTTCCCAAGTAGGTTTTAGTTAGAGTGTCTTACTACAGCATCTAAATGAACCCAGAAGGTATATGTTGTGCCTTTTTAGAAACTCCGGGGGATGCAAAATATGGCTTGTCAAGAGCGCTTTATATACTGTGATAAGTAATTTACCCTACAGTACTGCTTCATTGCACCAGAGTTAATTTGTCCTTCAGTCTCTCATGCTTCCTAGAAATCATCTGCTCTTTGGAGTCATTATTGTGTAAAGTAAAGGTCACTGTAATATGTACAATATACGGCATAATACTATCTCAGTCTAGCTCATAACCTAGAGGCTACAAGTGACTCAAAGGTAAGTTGCACACACGGTATGGATGAGGTGATAAAACTGTGACTTGTTAAAGGCATGGAGCAGAACAGAGGAAGCCGGATGTCATTATATTGTGGAAAAGACAGAGCTTAATAATGGCATTTCAGAAAAATTGTGTTTACTATTTTCTGCAACACAGTTGACTAAATCCACAGATGTGAACCCATGGATAAAGAGACACTGCTATTTAATGAGAAAGAAAACAATAATTAAGAACATGACAAAGTGAATACAATTGGACCCCTTATTGCCTTATTCCTTAAACAGCATGATCCCTGAGTGTGCTGATATTTCATTTGTATTTTAATGAATGAAGCTTGCTTTAAGATCAGAGAGTAAAACAGCCCCACTGATTGGACATACAGACCAGACAGTGGTGACACACTAATTAGCTCTAGAGTCTGGAAAGTAGTGGTGCACACCTTTAATCTCAGCACTAGAGAGGAATCTAAGACAGGAGGAGATAGCGCTCAGCTCAGTCTCATTCTGAGGATTTCTGGAGACGGGATTGTCATTTTGATCTAAGGTAGAGGTTAGAGTCAGTGGCTTGCTGTTTTGCTCTTCTGATCTTCAGGTTGAACCCCTAAATCTGTCTTTGGGCTTTTATTATTCATGCTACTCCTGGGATATGCACCATCCACTCTACATACACATGGGGTTCGTGTCCTGCATAGATTTAGTACTTAAAGGCTTTTTCTTCCCTCTGATGGTAGTAATACATTGAAGTACTAAGGAAGGATTTTGCATATGGTTTGTGCAATTCCTTTAATACTTGCCCATATTCTCAGCAATCAAAGCACTAAAACATAAGTAAATGTATGTCATGAATGTCATATTGAATCTTTCTTAATCACGCGTATTTTTTTAATTAGGTACATTTTAGTAGAATTTTAAGAGAACATTGCTTCAACTGTCTTCTAATAATTTTTAATTAGAATAACAATTTACACAGATGTATTTTCAAAAGCATTGATTAACTCTATTTCAAGATGAGTGCCACATGAATACAACTTCCAACTTAAGCAATTGTAATGGACCCAATGTAAAATATACCCCATAGGCTCATGTGTTTAAATCCTTAATTTACACCTGATAATTCTGTTTGGGAAGATGATAGAAACTTTAGAAAGCATAACCTTTCCAAAAGAAGCATATCCCTGGGAGAGCTTTGAAAGTTTTATAGCCTGGCCCCACTCTTTGTTCTTTGTTTCTTGAGTACGGATACAATATGACCAGCTGACTTACTGTTGTTGTTCCCATGTTTTCCTTGTCATGATGGGCTCTATTTCATTGACACTGTTGCTCAGTTGTTCTTGCTGTGATATTTTATCAAAGCAACAAAAAGAAACTAATTCAGTAACTATGCCCACACAGTAACTTTTGAATCAATTGACAAATGGGGTGTCCTTTAGGTACTTTGCCTTACTTTCTTAATTTAATTTTTAATGTTATGATTGTGATTTTTCATGTTGTATTCTGTGGTTGTTTTTCACATGTGGGTGATGACTGCATGCACTTTATGTGGATGGTTTATATTGTCCCCATTGGCGGGTCACCTTCCAATGTCATAGCAGTTCAGATAAATCAATCTGCGACTGAAGCACATTTTTCCCATTGAAAGGAAAACAGCCCATTTGGCACACACAGAAACCCTTCTTTTAACCACCCTTTCTCAGGCCTTTGAGAACATTTCTAATTCGAGCTTCAGTGGAGGACTATGCTCCCATTTATACACTCACAAAATAAATATTTTTAAGTTGCTTCTGATGGAACAGTTGAGGGAATCCAGTGTGGAAACCACAATGAGGTATTTGGTATAACAAATAAACAGGACACACATGTCCCTTAGCCACCAGCATTAGGCATTGCAAATCTGGCAAAATGCAGTTTCTGTCTCGCACAGTCAAGATTAATTTTATTTGTTAGGTCCCATTAGATATCTCTGTCAGGTGAAACATAAATATCTATTTGCAGTAGCATTTAATTTCAGTATACTTCCATAATGTAGGATTTATTTCAAATGCAATTTACCTTAAAAAGACACATAAAATTAATGCTATACACATATTTTATGTAATTATATATTATTGTGGATATATTTAGTCATCACAAATGTATTTAGCGCTTTAGAAACATCAGCACTGGCAGTTTTGAAGTGATGAGAGTAAAAAAAAAAGTGAAGAAGACTTTAGCATTCCTACTAGCAACAGTAAAATACACAGAAGAAAACATTGTGAAATTTGTATACCAATAAACTAGGCAGACTTTCCCTAAGTGATAAAAATCTAGTGCTGAAAACAAGGTCCTCCACATTCTTATTTCGCAGCAAATAACAGTACATCATACGGAATCAACTTCACAATAGGAAAGAAAGCTCAGCAGTCTGGTTTCAAGAAGCCACAAAGCTCAGGACCTATACAAACTCAGGGCACAGAGCTTTACCGTTATGATGATTCAACTATTTGGCTGCTCTATGTTGTCGGTTTCCAGTTTGTCAAACTCAGTTTACTCTTCTGCTTTGTTCTCTGTACAGAGGAAATCCGATGAACTCAGCTCACATTTTCACAGACTGCTGGCGAACATTAACTGCTCCCTCAGCCGTGAAACAAATGGAATCACACAAAGCTGGTAATGTTAGGGAGAAGATAAATGTGGAACCCGGTGGAGAAGAATCTTGCTCTAAAATCCCGGACTTCTTGAATCAAATACAGTACTGATTCCCTCACAAAGTCTGCCCCATGATACTCTAAGATCTTGGCTTCTAACTGCACTGAGAAGAAATATGAGCATAGTCCTCTTCTATACTTGTCTTGAGCCCAATCCGTCCTATTTGAGTTCTAGACTGGGTCTAGACACTTATACTTCCTCTTGCCTTTCTGCACACACCTAAATGTACTGTTAATTGCATGCAATGTTATTGTTAGATTCTCCTCTGATTACCGTTCAGAAGCAGCTGCTTTTGGCCTGGCTTTTTCACATGGTCACTAAGATATGTATGATTGAGATTCTTTAGCCTAGAGAAGCAGGGGATAGGGACCGATGCTGGATCCCAGGAGATTTTGACTGTATTATGCCAGAAGATAGTTTGGACTGTCATAAAGAGTGAGTGCTCTTGAGTATAGAAAGTAGAGACAGAGTTTAAAAAAAATTAAAGGAATCCTATTCTGTACAGAACAACTCCCAACTATCGTATCTGCTTAAAATTTCCAGTAGTGTCAAATTGTAAAGCCACAGTATAGAGGCAAATGCTGGGATCCCAAAAGAAAAAAAATGTGTTGGTTAGTGATGCCATGATTGTATCTAAATCAGGGAAAATCTTTATAAAAGAAGGACACCCCTACTCTGAATATGCAGGTCCATTTGATGAATCATTCAAGTAACCTGTGTCACCCCATGCTACATTCATTGCTGGTGTATACAAATTCTGTGTCACATAAGTATACAAAGAGTCTAGTAGACCACCTGTGAAGTTCCTTGTTGTAGAATTCTTTTAATAGTTGCTGTGACAAGAGCCACAGTGAATTTCCACATATATTATCCCCAATGCACTTGTAGAAGCCTCTTAGAAGCTTGGTGTGAATAAAAATTCTTACGCCCAGTTAAGTAAGCACTTGGCCATCAACCCTGACATAATCATTGACACCTTCAGCAAAATTAGAAATGTCTACTGTTTCATCTTCATAAGTGCATGAAATTCAAATAAAGGGGATGATGAGTCAGGGAAGCAACTAACATTATTTCAAGTGTGGTGGTGGGAGGCGGGTGTTATGCTTCATAGCAGTCTTCCTGTTGGCTTGGGATAAATTGTAAAACTGAAACATATTCTTCCACTGATTAGATAATTGCAACTCTCAAACGAAATTTGTGTCTCCCTGTGAGTGTAATTCCTTTATGCCAATGACAGCATACAATGCCAGGACCACCCTCGGTGCTTACTATTTTCCTAATGTGTGAAGTTTCTTAACTCTTTATTGTTCTCCAAAGCATATGGAGAATGCATTAACACCCCCACATTCCCATGCACAAAAACAGAATGGCTATTTTTAAGTAGTTATGTGTTAGGTGAGAGAAGAGATCGAGAGAATTTAACTTTCCCAAGTATGTCTGACTTTTCTGACCCAGGAGGAAAAATGAATGCTTTCTTACAAACATTTCAATCATAGAGAGCATTCTTCACTACCCCAAACATCTTAAAACTATCTCAAAACTTTTTCAAAATTACAATAGCAATATTATCCAGCACTATTCACAACTGATTAGGAAGCAAGCATAATTGAAATATCCATACATCCACTTAAATTATATGATGTAGTCACTATAACATTCCCTAAGAACATAAAAGTAAAACCAAGGCACAGAAAGAGCCTTTCTGATTGGATCCTGGCCAGCTCTTCCCAGAGACTGACATTCCAATATCTCTTTTACTATTATTATATTTTTTATTGATATTTACTGAGCTCTACATTTTTCTCTGCTCCCCTCCCAGCCTCTACCCTCCCCTCTTCAATCCTCCCCCAAGGTCCCCATGCTCCCAGTTTATTCAGGAGATCTTCTATTTTTTCTAGTTTCTACTTCCCATGTAAATTATATCTATGTAAGTCTGTCTTAGTGTCTGCATTGTTGTCTAAGTTCTCTGGGATTGTGGTTTGTAGGCTGGCTTTCTTTGTTTTATGTTTAAAACATTTCTGATAATTAAAAAAAAAAAAATTCTGGCTTTCCTTTGAGTTGAGCTCCTGGAGTTTAGCTGAAGAGAAAGAATAGAGATCATACTAATAAGGTCCTGATCATGATGGGGAAGGAAAAAACACAGAAACATCTGACCTGAGCTAGTGAGAGCTTACAGACTCTGTACTGACAGCTGGGGAGCCTGCATGGGACAGAATTAGGCCCTCTGAATGTGGGTGACAGTTGGATGGATTGTTCTGTTTGTGGCGCCCCTTGCAGTGCCTCCAGAACTTATTGTGGTTGCATGAACTAGCTTTTTAAAGACCATTCCCTGTGGTGAGATACCTTCCTCAGCCTTGATGCAGTGGGGGAGGGGCCTGGACTTGTCTCAGTTTGGTATGCGAGACTTTGATGATGCCCCAAGGGAGACCTTGTCCCCACTAACGAGTGGATGTGGTGTGGGTTGGGAAAAGAAGAGTGGGACAGGAGAAAGGGAGGAAGGGGGGAACTGTGGTTGATATACAAAATGAATAAAAATTAAGTAAAAAAGAAGAAATTCAGCAGGCTCAAGTCTTGGGAATCAGCTCAATTGTTAAAATGATTTCTTTTACTTAGATTGCCGGGCAAAAACCGGGAACTTGGGGGTGGGGTGGGATGGGGGTAAGGGGAAATAGGGAGAGAAAAGTGAGAAGGGGAGGATGGGGGAAGCTTGGGGAAATGGGATGGTGGGGATAAAGGAAGGGTGGATATGGGAGCAGGGACGTATATATCCTAATTAAAGGAGCCATCTTAGGGTTGGCAAGAGACTTGACTCTAGAGGGGCTCACAGGTGTCCAGGGAGATGTCCCCAGATAGTTCCTTGGGCAACTGAGGAGATGGAACCTGAAATGACCCTATCCTGTAGCCATACTGATGAATATCTTGCATATCACCATAGAACCTTCATCTGGCGATGGATGTAGATAGAGACAGAGACCCTCATTGGAGCACCGGACTGAGTTCCCAAGGTCCAAATGAGGAGCAGAAGGAGGGAGAACATAAGCAAGGAAGTCAGGACAATGAGGTTTGCACCCACCCACTGTGACAGTGGGGCTGATCTTTTTGGAGCTCACCAAGGCCAGCTGGACTGGGACTGAATTAGCATGGAATAAAACCAGACTCTCTGAACATGGCGGGCAATAAGGGCTGATGAGAAGCCAAGGACAATGGCACTGGGTTTTGATCCTACTGCATGAACTGGCTTTGTGGGAGCCTAGCCTGTTTGGATGTTCACTTTCCTGGGCTTTGGAGGGGGGAGGGGGGAGGACTTTGGACTTCCCACAGGGCAGGGAATCTGGACTGCTCTTCAGCCTAGAGAGGGAGGAGGAATGGAGTAGGGGGGGGGGGGGGGGGGGGGGGGGGGGGGGGGGGGGGGGGGGGGGGGAGGGGGGGGGGGGGGGGGAGAGGAGTGGAGGGAGGGGGAGAGGAGTGGGAGGAGCCGGAGGAAAAGGGGAGACTGGGAGGAGGCAGAATTTTTTTCAAATATATATATGTATATGTATATCTTTATGTTCCCTTCCTGATTTCTCTGACCATGTTGTAGTACCTCTTTGACTACATAACTTATCAATGAATCCTGAAATCATTGAGTGGAGAACATTCTATGAAGGGTAATTATATGTCATGCCATTTTATTTGCATTTGTATCTGTCTATCACTGTTGTGATCACAACAGATATTGCAGTCTATTTTCTTCTAGGTAGAATTCACAAATAACCAATAGAATGAGAACCTTCAACTCTGTTCTAAGCTGGAATTGATAGAAAACTCTATGTTCTAGTACTTAAGACCTGAACATCATCAAATTTCATCATGCAGGTTCTACCTTCAGGAACAAGGGGCTAGATAATATAGGATGTGGGGAGGGGTAAATGGAATCTCCTTGACCAAGCAAGTACAACACCAGGAGGCAATCTTGCAGGTGGCTCCATTTTGAACTGTTCGCTTTTTGTTCTTCCTTTCATTACAGCAACTCACCAACAAATGATGACAATTTAGTGGTATTTTAAGGAAAAAAAATAGCACAGTGAATCTGTCTTTACTGTCCCCATTGCCTCCAATGCCTGCTCCAGTAATTCCTGGTGGGTTTTTTTGTTTGTTGGTTCTCAATTTTATTTTTTCTGTACATGCTTTTTTGTTTGTTTGTTTTGTTTTGTTTGCAAGAACACATTTTGTGATTCCCACTGACTTATTAACATACCTTCTTGGGTTCTGTCTCAGAGGACAGTTTTGTTAATCTGCCCAGTGTAACTATAGGAAAATAGATGACTCAGGATGAGCTAAAAAGTTGTGCTGAGCTCACATTTTGTGAGAGTTTAAAACCCAAAGGGCAGAGCATTGGCCCTACTTGAAGGGTGACCCCTTTGTTGCTTCACATCGCTGTGTGAGTGGAAATAAAAGGGACATTTTCAAAAGCAAGTGTGTGATTCTATCTGGGACAGGCAGCAGGGAGAGCCAGAGGGTCCAAGCCTTTTTTTTTTCTTTTTATCATAACTCTTGTGGCAGTGCAAAGGGTTGTGCAAAAACTTCTTCATATCGCTTTTGACCTATGGACCTAAGATTTCCTCAACACATCTTAATGACAGGATGGATTTGAACAAGATGTGGTATTGATTTATTTCATACAAGACAGAGTCAGTAATAGGCATTGATTATGACCTAACCAATATGAAATTTAGTAACAGCAACCAAAAATTTAAAAAAGAAAGAAAATAGAAAAAAACGGGAAAAAAGAAATGAAAGAGACCCTTGCAAATATAATAAAAAGGCTAGGAAATGAATGAAGCATTTTATAATCAAGAGTTAAGAAGGCCTAATATGGGTCTCCTAACTCAAAATCCAAATGCTGGTGACCATATGCAAATTTTACATTTCACTCTTCCTGAATGAGAAAAGCTGTGTATGACTTAAGTGTCATAAATATTTTACAAGTTTTTCTTTTTTTTCCAAGAAGCAGATTTCCTGGACTGGGAGTTAAAGAGCAAGTGTAAACTATAGAACACATTTTACATCTGTCTGACAGATATGAAAACACTCTGCACGAGCTTTACAAACAACCAGGCTGACTACCTTTATCCTGGAGACAAGAGACAAGACGGGATATAGTCAGCTCTTTGATTGGACTGGATCTAGTCAACATCGGGATCAAGTCACTGCTTTTGGACCTCAGCCTCTGCATTTCCTGTGGTCTCCTGTGCAGCAACACTGACAAGTTCTTCATGTCCCCTGTGTGACATCACCTAGGCAGCTTTTGCCATTTTTATCTTAACCCTGAAAGGTACCCTGGCAGATACCTGATCCAGAGAGGCCAGATTGCTATCTAATCAGATCCTAATGGACTATATCCCTGCGGCTAATTCTATAAGTTTATTATGCTCTTCAAATTGTAATTGTCAAATATATACATTTGAGTCCTCTACCTTACAAACATCTATTGGGGCACTTGATCAAATCCTGTTAGCTAACTACAAGAGTAGGAAAGAGGGAATAAAGATGTGAGAAAAGATATTTGGAGAATTTGTCCTGAATAAGAAACAGTGTTTTCTCCTTATACATCCCAATTTTCTTCTTGCCTTCTGTGTGCCACCCCAGAGAAACTCCTTGCATGTTTTGTCTACCCACAATGTAAAAGCCTGGTTCTATAAGTCAGAAGGAAGACACAAAAGTTTAAACTAAAGGAACAAATCTTATTTTAAAAGTCAGAGTGCAGACTAAATGAATTCAGTGGCCGCATTTGCTTTATTCACTCAGAAAAATTAAAATTGCTGGTGAATAGATTTTGAGAGCCTGTCACGGCATTTTTGATGTGCTCTGGTGTGTGTGTGTGTTTTATCGAAACACTGCTCTCAGATTGGACTCAGAATGCAACAAAAACTTATATAACATGAAAACATGAAGTATCCACTCACAGAGGAGCCATCTGAAATATCGGAAAATCACTTAATTTGAAGAGTTGGTATTTCCAGTGATCTCGTTGCCTTACAGTAGTTCCAAAGGGCATAGGTAACATGCTAAAGAAAGCCTTCAAGCTCAGCTCACTGGTTTATGCATTCAGAAATCTATACCATACAAGAACGTTTTCTTCTCTGCTTCAGACTGAAAGCCTAAAGAATGTGACTCTTAAGCATGCCGGATCTTGAGAATTAAGTTATTACATATCTGGATACTCAAGCTATTTATTTTTGTAAGAAACACTTTACAAGGCTCCTTTTTAATGTGAGCCAATAGTTCAGCTTTATGTACACTGAGAAGACATGAGCTTAAGAATCGCTCCAGCACACTAAATGAATTAAGATCATCAGACATGCCTTGAGACCACTGAGGAATCTAATACATAACATCAGGAGAGTTTATTTTTCCATGTATCTTCCAATTCCCGCCCAAGCTAGCCCTGCCACTTCGTGTAACATGTCCTAAAGAATTCACTTCTGCAGTCATACCAGTAAACTCTAGTGCTTCTGGTCCACTTTGCATGAGATAAACATGCACATGTGTTATTCATTCCCAGTGCATTTCATCTAGGGCTGCTGTCATTCCATCTAGATAACTGACAGACCCACGTAGACACTAATGTGGTACAGAAAATATTATTAGTATTATTACTTTATCTGGGTGTTTAATCCAGCTTGCAAGATTGTTTTTCATGTCTGGATGAAAAGGGTGAGAGGTGCTGTAATCCTACCGTTGGGCAATCTGTCAATCATAAACATCAAAGAAATGAAATTCCTCTGCTTTGATAAGTTTTTGAGGGAGTTTTGGAATCAACTCTGAAAATCAACTCTAACTCAGAGGGGAAAAATATATAAAAAAAGGAATATTCCACTGGATGGGGATACATTTTTTGAGAATATATATATATATGCATATATATGTATATATATGTATATATGTGTGTGTTTTGAAATTATATTCCTCTAAATACTTAGATTAAATATTAAGTATATGATTGCTTACAATGTACTAGGTACTTTATACTTAGTACTTATTATGTACTAAGTACTTGTACATAAAATCAAGTACTATATACTTTTAAATTCCTGATGCTATTTTTCCCAATTGGAACCAAATATTTATTTCATATTTTTTATCTAGCCATATTTTTTCTCTGTATTGTTGGTAATATTCATTTTCATTTACTAGCTTTGACCATTTTCTGATTTTATATGTTTTATGCTGCTTTATTCATGCCTGTTGTGGGTTAGCAGGAGTATGCTATTGCACACTTGTCAAGGTTAGAAGCCAACTGAGCAAGGTGGTTCTATATTTTCACCATGAAGGTCCCAGGGATCAAGCTGAGTTTTCTGGTTTTGCAGTATCCCTACTCATATACATTAACACTAGTCTTTGTTTCATTTACTTGATTAGAAAACTAAGAAAGAGCTGATGTCTTAGTACATTTCCCCAGTAAATCTAAGATCACACTGGGTACTGACAATATCTAAGAGAGCATATACAGCCTCCTGCTAATTTTCCACAATGAAGCACACACATCTCTTTCCTTCTTGACTGACAGCATCGATTGATATGTCACTATCCTCTGGGCTTGGTACATAGCACACAGTCAATAAGTGTTCACTGAATTGAATTATTGCTCAGTTTGTACTTATTGAGTAGTACACCCAACAGTATTAGTTGAGAGGAGAGAAATGCACTTTCATTGTTTATCTAGGTGTTAAAATACTTACTTAACCTTTTATCACTGCTCTACAGTGAGTCTCCACAACATTTGTTTCTCCATGTATTTGATAAAACACCACTCAAAGTGGCAGTCTTTACCTATAGTACTTACTTGAAAAGAAAGAACTAAGGGGCATTGATGTGAAATTATTAAATTTTATATTTTGGTAGTAATCATTTTCAATTTCACATATAGTTTTTTGAAGCAAGGTTAATATGAATTAAAGGGTCATAGAGATAATGGAGACATTGTTAGACATTAGATGGACTATTGCACACATCGGCATCACTATATTCTCACTTCTTCCTTATATTTCTAGAAATAGCATGCTGATAGTAAGTAAACAGCAAAATATGAAAAATTGAAGTCAATTGCCCAATATGTTCACATTTTTAAAATATATACATATATGTGTAGTGAACTGATAGTCTTAAATCAACTAGATATTTAAATCCTTATTTGATGGGATTTCAGGTTTTTTCATCAGACTTCTTCATCGTAAAGAGAAAACCATCTTTCTCTGAGCAAAAAGTGGAAAATCACTAATATTCACAATCATATTTCTATAAATATTTGTCTGGTCAGAAGGCAAAAATGTGATTTTCAACATATATCTATAATGTGATTATAGAGTAAATGCTATTGAAATAGTATACCTTCACCGTCATATTGAATTGTCCTCCACTTAGATTCTGGTTTCTCCTCACTACAAATCTGGGAGCTGATTTTTAAGACTATACCATGAAATGGCCCTTTATAAGTTTAACATAATGCATACCATGAGCCTTAGGTGAACTGGGACTGAGATAAGTTCATTATTTTTTCACTATTGAACTATAAAATGCATTTTAGTTCCTGTCCAGGTTATTTGTGCCTCAAAATTGAATGTAATCATGTCAAAAAAGTAATGTGAGATATTGAGGAGAAAGAACCAGATGTAACATTTTCAGATTTCCATTTGTGAGTGGTGTTCTCAGAGCCCAGGGAGCACAGCAACCCAATTAAGGCAGTATCGACCAGCTTCCATCATTTAACTGCAGACAGAAGGACGGGAGGTTTGCAGTTTACAAGTTTATATGGTTTGTCTTGGTTTGGGATTGTTTTTAAGTGAATTTCAACTTTCAAAATTCTATAAAATTCACACTCTGAGGTTCTCCAGGTTTTCATGAAATCACAACAAAGACTGTGGATAGCAGAATTTCCACTCCAGATGGACCTCTAAGAATGAAGACAAGAATTAGGGAAAGCAAAGAAAAAGGCAGAGAAGGCAAGTGTGGCTGCAGTCCCCTGCCCTGGAACTACAGGCCCCTATCCACCACCTTGCTGATGGAAACATCAGCTACTGTTTCTTTATTTCTTATGCTAAAGCCCATATGGCCATTCTTTGTTTGAACTCCACCCCATAAATCCAAAGACTGTGTAATACAATATCATTTTGCAAAGGAAAGATGGAGATGCAGACAAGTTAAATAACATGTTTCCTATCATAAAGCTACCAGGGGACACAGCCAACACTCAAATCCAGCTTTGAGTTTAATGCTATTGCTTTATCTACTATAGCCTTATTTCACTGGTCCCCAGAGACAACTTGCCTGTCTGGGATCTCAAGTTGTTTTATTTCTTTCTTAAGGAAACCATTTTTCCCAGCATAGCATTCTTTTTTTCTTTCTTTCTGAGTTTGTTTGAGAGAAGTCATACTTTGAATGTAGTTAGAGTCATTTGATAGAAGTTTGGTCTCAGGACGACTCTATGAAGACAGGAAAAAATCCTTTAAGAAGCGAGTGACTGGAGTTAGGACATTATGTGATGGGTAACATCCCAAGAGAGTATTATTACTCCCCTTGTGGGAACGTGTTCAGTCTCCTGGGACAAGATTGGTTATTGCAATGTTAGATTCCTAGAAGACTAAGGTCATCCCACATGTCTGGCTTCTTCCACACATAGTGTTTTATAAACTTATACACATTTCTCTAGCTTAAAATACTGTTCATGAGATATGCTGAAGCCTAAGGCCTTCACTGGGTTTGACCACTAAAACTTTGCCATTTTAGCTTCAAAATTGCAAGTCAAAATAAGCCCATCTTATTTTATTAGTATCCTAATCTCATACATTATATTATGGCAGCCCCAAGGGGACCAAGGAAAGAGAATTTCTCCAAAGGCTCAGCTCCTACTTTTAATTAAACTTGATGTTGCCCCCCCCCATTAAATTAAAGATGCTAGTCTTTCCTTTATTTGTGCACCATAGAATTTGACTTTTATTCTTTAATGTTGCAAAAAATAAAAAGCCTTAATTTTGTGGTAGTTGAAAATATTATACAACGTAAAAATAGGCTAGGTGAGGGTACTGTAATACAAAAAAATCAGTGGGAAGTCCTTTGCACATATGTAGACATTCGTGGGCACTCACCACCTGCCTTTTCTTACCCTTGCTATTTTCTTCCATGTACCGCCCCCTCTCCCTCTTCCTTTGTCTGTGCCTAGAGAAAGGGAATTGCAGGGACTAGGCTAGTAGGCTGCATTATCTGCTTCTGGGTAGATGTCAGACATAGGTTCAATCTGGGCTGCACACTCAGATGTTCCTTGTCTTTGAACAATGACTTCATTTCTTTAAGCTTCTGTCCTCTTGTGCCTAACACAAGAACAATACTTAAACAGTCCCAGTCATCTTTGACTCACAGTCTTTTAATTGCCCCCTCAAGATTAGGTACTGTCACCGGAGAAGGATGCTACACTCTTTAAGCTGCCAAAGAGAAGTACAAGAGCCAGCTACTTTGCTAATCAATCACTTTTAGATAAGAAAGGGTGAGGGAACCCAGAATGCTCTTAATAGAAAGGTCTTAGATTGTTTGAAATCTTGGTTGCTAGTCCAATCTGGTAGAAAAGATGGCTGTTAGATTTCAACATAGCTGAGAACATAGGTGTTCCCTAGTGTGTTGATATTGACCATGTGAGCCACTTCTACCAGGAGTAACACAGACTGAAAACCATTACAGATCGAATGTTATGGGATATGTGCTAAAACAAATAAAATAGGAGACTTCAGTAATTCCTTCTAAATGTATATCTAGAGGTAAGATTTTCCCTTCTAGTGAAAAACTTCCTAGAGAAGAATGTTTTTGAGATGGTATATTCAATTCAGTTGAGCACCTTGGAAACCAGGCTCAGTATGGACTTTAGATAGACTTGGTTGAAGGGTAGAGTCTGCCTGTCACATATTTCAAAACTGTAACTAGCTCTCAAACCTACCTGTTACTAACTGCATTAAATTTGCTCTTCACATAATTTTTACCATCTGCAATAAATCTTCATCTTTGAGGATTTTTCTGTCTATTTTTTCCCACTTTGGACTGTTGCCCAACCATGGGCACTGGGCCTTATCCCAGCTCCTAGCTCCTCACCATGAATATTTCTTTGAAGACAATGCAAACTCAAATCCATATTCTATCATAACCACCAACAAATAACCCAGGGAACATAAATAGCAGTCCCAATGATAATGCCACCACCCAAAGTATTTTCCGATTCAAAACCAATGATTAAATCAGAAGGTTTTCAAAAGTCTCTTTAATTTGTATGTGGTGTGCCAGAAGATATATGAGAAAACCAATAATTATCCACAGAAGAAAATGCTTCTCAACTCCTTTTTCTCTACATACAATTCTTAAAATCTTGTTCTGCTCATGTTTGAACGCAGTCGCGATCAATTATTACACGTTGGTGGTTTAATACCAAATGGTCAGCACTGAAAACATACATAAAAATAACATTATACAGACGGAGAATATTGCATTCATGTGCTTAGGAATATATATGCATACACTTACACAAGATGTATGCTGCATCAATTAGTAAAAACAAAGGCCTTTAATTCGAACGAGAGAAACGTATACCTTATGGAAGAGTTAGGAGGGGAGAAAGTAAAGGTAGAAGTGATACAAATATTATAATCTCAAAACAGATTATTTTTTTAGAAGATAAGAAAATCTAGTCTCCAGATGCTGCCAATATTTTTTTTTTATTTCTTCTAAAACCTCAAGTGTCTTCCATTGTCATTTTTAGAGAATGCTATGCTAGTATTTTGTCATGGTATGCTAGATTGTTTTATGTTAACTGACAAAAGGTAGAGTTATCTGAGGGGAGTGTTTTCTGAGGTTTCTGTCCTGCCCAGTTCTTGCAATTGTTAAGTCCCAAAGAAATCACACAGAGGTCTACATTAGTTATAAACTGATTGGCCTAGTATCTCAGGCTTCTTATTAACTCTTAAAACTTATATTAGCTCATTATTCCTCTCTGTGTTAGCCATGTGATTCAGTACCTTATTCAGCGGGGCAGTCATATCTTGCTTCTTCTGTGCCTGGGAAAGGATTGCGGACCAAGCTTTCCTCTTCCCAGAATTCTCCTGTTCTTCTCACCCTGCCTCTACTTCCTGCCTGGTTGTCCAGCCTATACTTCCTGCCTGGCTACTGGCCGATTAGCATTTATTTAAAATATAATTGACAGGGTACAAACTATTGTCCCACACCAAAGGAGGAAACTTCAATTGAGATACTGTTTCCATATGATCTAGCTTTAAGACATTTTGTTAATTAATGATTTTTAGGGTCCCTGGTCCCTCCCACTGTGGGTGATGCCATCCCTAGGCAGATAGTGCTAAGTTCTATAAGAAAACAGACCAAAAAAGTCATGTGAGTGAGCCAGTAAGCAGTATCACTCCATGGTCTCCACATCAGTTCTTGCCTCCAGGTTTCTGTTTGGTTTAAGTTCCTGTCCTGACTTCCTTTGATGATGAACAATTCTGGAGAAGTGTAAGCCAAATACATTCCTTCCTCTTCAAGTTGCCTTTGGTCATGTTGTTTTGTTAAATCAAAAATAGCCAGAAGAAGATGCAAGTAAACAAACATTTTCATGATAATCAGTTATCAAGAGAGATGATGATTATTTTGGCTTACCAGTTCAGAGGCGTTGCTTTATGTTCCTTTGACTCTATTGATGTTAGGCTTGTCGTGAGGTAGAGCATTATGGTAGAGGGCATGTGTATAAGAGATCTGTTTACATCATGTTGACCACTAAACTACAGAAATGGAGAGAGAGAGAAGGGGTCCATGCTTCTAATATTACATCCAAGGATATATCACCAATGACTCAGTTTCTTGCGGAGTTCTCACTCATGGTTGTTCCATCGTATATCCCAAAAGCACCATTTACTGGAAAACAGGTCTTTGGTAATAGAGTCTTTATGAAACATTGAGGAGACAAATGGTAGTTGTTTGTATTGTTTCATTGTTGGTATGGTTTTCATCTCCAAAACTCCTCCTCAAATTAGGAATCATATTTTTCTATCTGACATCATGCCCTGCTCTTTTGAGATTTCATGGGATTACATTAGTCCATTTGCTAATTAAATCCCATCTCAAGGTCATTTCCTATTTATATTTGTAGTTAATTCACAATTTTTAAGAGCTGGTATTCAACCTCATAATCAATGAATATATAATGATATACCAGTGTCTTAACCAGTAGTGACCGAGATTTGATATTTGTTAGAGACTCTGGATATCTATTTTCTCTTCTTTAGACTTAGAATAATCCTGTGAAATAGTCTCTGTCTCTCTTATTGCATTGCATAAATGAGGATTTAGAACCACTGAGAAATTGAGGCATTTAACAGTTAGTAAGATATAATCAGGTTCTGAAAACGCCACATGTTCTGGAAACTGTCGCCTAATCTTACTATTAGAAACCCCCTTTGCAATTCAGTATCTATTTATTATGTGGCAAAATAATTCAGACTTCAGCTAACTTTAGGCATATTTTCTGGCATGAATACAATGTATATATCCTAATAATGACAGTGTTGATGCTAACAAAAGGTGCGGTAATGAATATTTGCAAAACCAATATCTTTATTAGGGGAGTATGGAAAGGTTGAAGTCTAAATTTTCTCATGCTGCTGAAGTATTGCATTAAGACACAGTGATTGACTAAAGAAGCATTTGAGAAGTCTGACTCCAACACACAAGGGCGACAGTCCTCTCCTTGACTGCCGTTTTTAGCTTGTCTTTGCTGTCTGCTCTCAGAATGTGACAACATATTTATTCTGTGACTCTCTAATTATCAACTAATTAAGAAAATGATGGATAACACTGCCTCTTCCCAGTAATATAACAAGATAGGTGGGCCCGTGCCCTAAGCAAACGGGTGTGACAAATATACAAGTCCAACATCTGTGGTTAGCAATAGCATCTCAGTTCCCAGCACAGTAAACCAGCCAGTCTTTGTAACTATCCTGTGATTAGATTTTGTCTAAATTAGGTCTCTTCTCAGATTTCCAAATCCAGGAAAGCCTACATCATCTCACACTTGAGTGAAATAGATGGAAAGTACACAAATTAACATCTGAGTTTATTAGAAGCCTTAAAAGGAAATGTCTACAGATTCAAACTCAATCATGGTAATTGAATTTCTATTAGCCATCCTGGGGAGTATAGGTTTTGCTCACAGGGAGGGAAAGTCATTTTAGCTGCTGCTTCGATAAAGGGACTCTCACAGAGGCTAATCTCAATAGCTTGCAGATCTCAGTTGTCTAGTGTAGTTTCACAGTGATCCTCACTTGGACCACTGTCCCTCCATTTTTCAGGATTTGAACTGTTTTATTTAAGCATCTATAAACAAGCATGCTTCTCTCTCTTTACTATATTCTTTGTCCTTATGTGTGAGTCAACTACAATTCATAACATGTAAACCCCCCCATAAAGGAGTTAAAGAAAGATACAAACTACTAAGACTTTTAAAGGCTCTTATGTTGAAGCTTGAGCACTAGCTAGTGATGCTATTTGGCAGTAGTGGAAAAAGAAGAAGATGATGGGGCCTTATTGGAGAAAGCAAGCCTTTGTGTATGTCACTCCCTTTTCCCTTCCATTTTCTTTGGTCCCTGACCATCCCTCTCCATCCTCCTCCCTCTTAATCCCCCCACTCCCTCCCACTCCTCTCTCTATTCACTCTCTCTTCTGGAGGCTATGAAGTGCTATAGTTCATGCTACATACACTGATGTTCTGTCTACTACTGCCCAGAAATAGTGGAACCAAATAGATCAAATGGAAAACTGAAAATCTAAAATAGGATTTTTCTATTTTCATGATACCACAGGTATTTTATCACAATGACAGAAAGCCAATTAATACAACCATCTCATCTTATTAGGCTTCTAGCTTAATACAAACTAGAGATATTCCTGTGTTACTACCATGATAGGGAACACCAGGACCCATGAAATGACACCAGTTGATTGTATAGTGCCAAACCTTCAGCCTTGAAAACATACATAGAAGTGACATTACAGAAGGTGACATTAATTGGTTATGATTAGAAATATATTTGTATATACACATATAAATAATAAAATATGGTGAAGAAAAAGATCATGAATTTGAAGGAGATAGAGGAGGCATATTTAGGAAGTTTACAGGGAAGAAAGAAAGGGAGAAATGTTGAAATTCAATTATAACATCAACAACATAAATTAAAAAGCTACCAAACCACGTTTGATGCGTTAAGTTGATTGTCAACTTGATAAAACTTTGGCCTCTACTATGCTACCCAATTGTTCTTTTGAGGTTCACTCATAAGTAGGGTGTACATGTAGTTTGTAGTTCAAGCAGACAAATGCATGGGAGTGGATAGGTTTCCATTTTATCAGGGCAACAATAGAAGAATCATGACCAGCAATATGTCTTAAAAACAAACGAATAGCTATTCAGATAAAAAAAAAAATCCATACAGACTGATACACTTAGGGCAATTCCAGGAACCATACCAGTCAGAAAGCATGGGAAGAGTGACTGGGCAGAGGGGAAGCTGATTCTACTTCGTGGGTACTAGTGAGATTCAATCCCTCTTGTGATAATTCTCTGAGGTTGATTTACATTTTCTTAATATTTCTGATTCAGTAAAGAGGTCTAATCGTCACATTCTCATGGCAGCCATTCTTCCTGTTGGGAGGCAGGGTCTTAAACTGGGTTGACAGGTTCCATGATGTGAGCATTTTCCTCACAGGAGGCAAGCAGAAGTAGATAACATTTGCGCTAGTTGATGAGCTTTGATGTCCTTTCTGAAGAGAGGATCTGCGTGGAGTATGGCCCTGTCATTTTATATAAATATGTATCTTGCAACTCAAAATAAAAGATAAGTGACAGGATATGTTCCGGTTAAAGAGAATTAATGTACTTGAAGACCTTTCAATCACCCATCTGCCCTAGATGCATTCTTGCAGAATCCAGGTAGTTTTTAACCTTCTAATCTGTAGACTTTTCTGATGTACCACCACTCATCATGTAAAATATTTTAAAACATTCCAGCTTCCTACATTCATCATACACTTTTACAGTAAGACTTTTACTTTTATATTAATTGGCTAGGAGCAACTGTTAAGCATTTATTTTTCCTTCTTACTATCCTTTGTCCATTTAAATAAAAAAATAAAAATGTGAATGTATAACCTATAGATTTTTCAGGCATTATGATACACAAAAGGTACTAGTTAATAAAGTTTAACTATTTCATGTTAAGTAGCAATTTAATGAAATGCTGATGAATGCCAAGCCAGCATTAACATTTTTTTTTTCTTTGTAATCTGAAGCTAGGGAGTTCTTCATCAGTTACAGACAAGGGTCTTTCCCAGAGCTGTGGGAACAAGGACAATGTTGGAAACAGTCTGTGCAGGGAGAGATTTGTGTGTCTGGACTAGTGAATGTGAGTGTAAAGCAGTGGGCAGAGACCTTTTAAAGCTGTTCTTTGTGATTAGAGTTGCTTGTAAAGGCGGATAGGCGAGGTAACAACTCTGTGCATATGGGTTCCGTGACTGTTTAATGCCATCTTCCCTGTGCTTGTGGCTAGTTGACAGCCACTGGAGGGCATGGACCTTCATAGTTTCTCTAGCACTATAGCAGAGGACTTGCTCTACCGGGTCACTTTTCAGACAAAGACTCTCCCTAGAGGAACTGCTGATTCGGATGTATGTCAGGTAGGACTCTCCGAAGGGAACCTATGCACAGCCCCGGTGAAAATGCTTGGTACCCTCAGAGGTGTGCTGCAGCCAGAGGCTCATAGTAATCACTCATCTTTCTTTTCTCCCTTTTCATCTGCCCCTCAATACATGTCTTGTGCTTCTCTGTCTTGGCATTTGCTTCCTGCTGGTCTCAATTGTGAGAGAAGCATGACCTTGGGCTCTTTGCATGGCTTTTAAGTCATCATAAACTGGACCATCAATGCCTGCTCAGACAACTTTTTCATTGGATTCTGCACAGCATCGGCTGACTCTGTGAGCACAGTGACTTAGAGAATCTGCGAACTTTGAGTCATTTATTCAAGCCTTGTCTTAAATAAATCCTATTTTAAATTCTATTTTAGACTTCCACCTTCTCTCCATGCCAGTCCTTGAACCTCATCATCCAGTTTAATCCCAAAGCCTTTAAGCATCATTTTTTTTTCAAAAAAAAAATATCAAAGGTAATACAACAAAATCTTAAAATTTTATTACATTAGGAGAAAAACTATTCCTTAAAGTTTTCACTAGTTTTATCTACTTAATTGAAATATTATCATGGTCAATTGATGATTTTTTTCTCTTTTTTTCACCTAGCAGATTTCTGGTAACTCATTAGACAATAAAAATTCTTTGTTATTAATTTATTTAGTCTTATGTGCCAAAGATTGAAATACTTAGGAAATAAATTAAGATCTATTAAAGTCTAATAGCAGCTAGTATCAGACATAAAAGTAAAGAACTAGACCTAAGAACTAATAATGATGCAGTTGTGTTTCTAATTATATTCCAGGTTTGTTAGGATTTTGTACTGTGATTCAGTGATAATGTAAAGTCTGTACACCAGAAGGAAGTGTAATACAGAAGTGGCTTTATCATCCAAATCAAGTAAGATAAAAAACAAAAAAAGTGACATACAACCCTGGCTGCTATTAACTTTACTAATGGAAACCACTTTCTGGAGGAAGAGAGAAACAATAATAATCTTTGTCTTATTTTTTTTTTCAAAGACACAATTTGTTTAATGAATTCAAAATGGGATCATTTTCAGGAAGTAATTTTGACCAACTTATGCTTATCTCCCTTTGACAGCAACAATAAACTTAGAGTCAAGACAGCAAAGGTCAGGAAGAAAAGATATTTTATGAGTTAGGTGTGTGTGTGTGTGTGTGGCATGTAAGCTGTGTCTCACAGTCACCACCCATGAACTAGACCTGACTTAGCCGAGGAAATTAGGATGTAACACCCTTAAAGAAAACGAAGGCTCTTTTGTGAAAGACAGCTTGCTTATGACTCAACAAGACAGCATTTATTGGACTTGTGGGAAAGAAAGCAGGCAGTGTTTGAAAGCCTGGCACCCACCACCATGAGAGCCAGTTATTTCCTGGACTGTTTAGGCAGGGATCAAGAAACTTCTAGTCCTGATCTCCCCTCAAGAAAAGAGAGATCATGACACAGGAAGAACACAAATAAATTCAAGGGCCATAGTGGGGGTGCTCTTTATTTCCTGAGGTTTCTTTGGTTCTTTCCTTTTTAAATTGGAAACAATACATCAGTGAAAAACTATTAGTGAAAGAGAAAATTCTGCCCATTCTTACAATTATAATGGCCTGTTGATTCACAAAAGTCCAGGACATTTTTTTTCTTTCCTGTGATTTTTCTAGAGTACAAACCAAGTCAATGAATACAAGGATTATTGGGGTACCTGTATTTTCATTTTATCTGTGTTCCCTCTTTTACTTACTTTGTCTCCAAAACCTTTGCTAACAAGGTCCACTTTCCCATACATTATTCTTTTTCTTTTTCTTTTTTTTTTCTTTTGGTTTTTCAAGACAGGGTTTCTCTGTAGCTTTGGAGCCTGTCCTGGAACTCCCTTTGTAGACCAGGCTGAACTCGAACTCACAGAGATCTGCCTGCCTCTGCCTCCCGAGTGCTGGGATTAAACGCACGCGCCACCTCTGTCCGGCTCCCATACATTATTTTAAGAATAATTTTTGATAAATAGATGAGACCATTGGGATCAAAGGCCTTTCAGAAAGACCTTGTTAACAAACATGTACCCAAATATCTCATCATCCTAATGCCTTATTTTTGTGTTTTCCAAAAGTAATGCACATATCTGATTATAATCTCTTGGTGAACAAAATTCATAGTTATAACCACAGAAACTTGGTTCAAGCTTCTTTTTTTTAATACATGTAGCATTAGGTTTAGCTTAGGAAAGGTTCAATGAGTTCAAACTCAGAGTATCTCCCTTTGACTTACGACCTCTGCTATAACAGATATTGTTTAATTGTGAAATCCTTGTTGGTCTTTATTTATGGAGTATGTTGGTGAAGATTAGAGTCTTCCCAGTTACCTCTACAAAGTTCCAACGTCAGCTCCAGCAAATATGGGCCCATATAATTTTGTTTGTAGAAAGAAGTGTTCTGGTTGTTTGTAAAGTAATTATCCTC
Source organism: Alexandromys fortis (assembly GCF_014885135.2). NCBI lineage: Eukaryota > Metazoa > Chordata > Mammalia > Rodentia > Cricetidae > Alexandromys > Alexandromys fortis. Next base: position 1,563,493 of record NW_026067953.1, on the reverse strand, counting down.
ATAGTACCTTCATCCGGTAACGGATGGAAGCAGATGCAGAGATCCACAGTCAAAACACTGGCTGAGCTCCTGAAGCATAGTTAAAGAGAGGGAGGAGCAAGATCATATGAGCAAGGGCGAGGTCAAATTCATGATTGAGAAAACCACAGAGATAGCTAACTCAAGCTAGTGGGAGTTCACAGACACTGGACTGACAGCTGGGAAGCCTGCTTGATACCGAACTAAGCCTTCTGAATGTGGGTGACAGTTATGAGGCTGACCTGTGGGAGGGGGGTCTTGCGATGGGACCAGAACTCATCCTGTGTGCATGAACTGGCTTTTTCGAGGCCATTTCCTGTGGTGGAATACCTTGCTCAGCCTTGATACAGCAGGGAAGAATTTGTTTCTGCCTCAACGTGGTGTGCCAGACTTTGTTGACTCCCCAAGGGAGGCCTTACCCACTCTGAGGAGTGAATGGAGGGTGGGACAGAAGGGGAGAGGGGCAAAGGAAGGGGTAATTGGACTTGGTATGTAAAATGAAAAAAAATTCTTTAAATTAAAAAAAAAATTGTCAGTGACTCTTCTACCAAAGTTGTTAAACATTAGACCAACTCTTCTTGCCCTTCCTTCTAAATAACGCTAGTGATGGTTGCTGTTTTGCTTTATCAGAATTTATGTGAGGTAAAACATGTAGGCCTTTTTTTTTCACTGATTTGGGTCATGGACATTTGATGTTTTATGTAGGATCTTAAATTTATGCGGCCCCATTAGATGTTTAAGAATGTAAAATATAAATTTAAACCAATATCTGCAAGTCAGCTTGACTTAATCTTCTCTGACGATCAACTACACATCAGATTTTACAAAAATAGATAAAAGAAACACTCTTTAATTTCACAGATTTTTTTTTTTTGCAAAACTCCTTGTTTAGGGAATTCTAACTCTTTGTAATGTTTAAAAATGCATACTAGGTTATAGCCAAAAAATGCTTTTATTTTATTAGAGTAGTTGAAGAATAGATTGTTTCACTTGTTTTTTTAACCAGCTTTGACTTTAAGATAAAACAAATGCATCAGTCATTGTATAAATGACATTTTTCAAAACATGAGCCTTGAGGGACATGTAACACACAAAGTTAAGATGTCTTCCTGAATAAATATTTTGCCTGTGATAATAAAGAGGCAACAAAATTTTAAATTGAAGTCAGTTTGAAAAGGAATTGAGGTTTTTAGAACTGTCAGGTCCTAAAATTAAGGACAGCTCTTTGGGATCCAGATAGTAGAGAATTTAGGAGTAAGTGTGCAGTGTGTTCTGTAGGAGATGGGCATCCTTTTACTCTGGGTATGTCATATAGCTCTCAAGTAGTGAGTCAGAAGCTCAACCATGCTACAACTCGATTAAAGCAGCACTTTCACAATTTGTATATATTCCGTTCATACATGAAATGACAAAAGTTTATGAAAATTGTAGGGGTGTTGCACTCCATATCCCCCAATGGAATTCAAACTCCATTCAAACTCTCTGGCAGTACTTTCTTGTAGGTGATATTGATCTATTCTTTCTAAATGATTCACCAACCTCTGTTCATAATTTTTCTTTAACAGGCATAGCTGACTTAGCCACCATTTCTGTTAAAGCTCTATGAAACCTCTGCCTTAAGTATGGCCACTAACTTCTTGCTCCTACACCTAGTCAGGGCGGTGAAGTACCAGGGAGGTGAAGGGAGGTAAAACGAGGTGAGACAAACACTTAGCCTGGTGATTCTCACAGCTTCACTATAAACCACTGAGTCAGATTTGGATACCATACTGAATCAGTCACCCCTGAGTACTTAACAAGGCAGAATCTCTGATTCACAAGGTCGAGAATAGAGTTACATTTAGGAGTCTGAAAAGGATTACTTCTGATGCCAGGAGATCTCTGGCTGTCTCTGCAAGAAGTCTATTTAAGTAAATGATCTCTTCCCTAACTCCAACTTCCCTTTTAAATTAATCTTTGAGTTAGGGAGCCTATAAAGTCATCACCATGTCTTGAAGACAGTAGGTAGCTGACTCATCTTCTGTCCCATGGGCACGAATTGACATTTATCCTCAGCTCTGTCGCTTCCCCAGCCCGCACATTTAATGGTGGCGCAACCCTGTGGTTAGAGGCCTCATAAATAGAAATATACACAGCAGTGGTGGCCTTTTATTTATATACTCATTTCAAAGAGAAGTCAGGGCAGTTAGCTGTGTGTAGTCTGTTTAGTAAACAGAGTTTAAGCAATGGGCATAGACGGGATCCTTTCAGCTTAATGTCTACCAGATGATTAAACAAGTTTCCAGTCGGCTTCCTCCTCTCAACCTAGCCAGCAGAGCGCCAGTACCTGTAAAATAATTAGGGGAGAGCATGTGCCTAATTTATTCCAAACATCGCAAGATTTTCACATTAGCATTAATGGCTTGCTTATAGTGGGACCCTAGAGGCCACATAAAATAATAGGAGTCTCAAAAGTTACAGCTAAAAAAAAAAAAAAAAAAAAAAAGGAAGTGTTTTTTTAAAAAAACTGTGCTCATACTGTTCTGGGGTGTGCGACACCGAAAAGATCCCGGGTTCAATGTTCACATTGTTCTCTCCAGACAGCACTAATTTGTTTCCAATTAAAAGAAAATGGATTGCAAATGACTTCACAGAGAAGCCTGGTCAAAGGCAGAGGCTTAGCTTATATAATGTTGCCTCAGGAGTAGCATTTTTGCTGCAGGGCACAAACCTAGCCCTGCGTTGTGCAGAATAATGGTGTCTGAGGAGAATAAAGTTGCTCTGTTGATGTATTATGCTGTTGAAGTCATTACCCTGTATTTGGGTAATTTTCAGAAGCTTGTGGAGTCCATGGATGGAGATTAATAAACTTACATCTCAATTTATACTGCATAATTATTCTAGTTTACCCTTATTTTTAATAGTATAAAGCTTGCCGCTCAAGCCCTCATCACAAGAGAGTAATTGTTTCCTCATGATCCTCATCCCTTTGATATCTAGGCAATGAGCTATGGGGCAGGCCTCTGATGAAGTAAGAGAAGACAGGGAGAAAAGAAGTATTTTCATTGATAAGATTAAGACACTTGAGATATTTGACCTCTTCAAACTCCCAAAAGAAAGGTTGCAAGAGCGACTCATTCCTTTTGGATGTTTTTGCCTCCAAGAAGCATTAGAACAGTGGAAACTTCTACCCGCTGAAAAGGGGAATTTCCTTTTATAAAAGGAAACTTGAAATATCCAAACCTTCAGTTTACTGATATTCTCTGTCTTTATTGCACAGTTAGGGAAACTTGGATTTTGACAGTTCTTGCCTAGAAGCAACTATATACATATTTTCTAGGAGTGTGGGGTTCTAATGAATGGGTGGGAACATGTAGAATTAATTAATACAACTCATTTAAAAAGTCCTTGCCAAAATCGTGTCTTTACGAATTGTTTCTCCAAAAATTTGAGTCACATTCTGGAATGCCCTGAACTCAAGTACCCGTTCCCCTGATTTGTTGCAAGTGAACAGTGAGCTTATATAGCAAAGCAGGGGAATTCCAGTTCAATACTGTTTAAGAGAAACAAAAGGGACTATGGAACAAAAGGATTGTTGGGGGACTAGGGCTGTATTTCTCTGTTTCTTTAGCCTTCAACGTTAATTTCAGAGATTCTAATGGATGGCGGAAACAATGACAGTATAAAGCCACCATACATATATTTTTTAAAGGCATTTCTCTATAAGTCAAATTACATTAGCAAAAACTTTTTCCTGGCTTTGAAATACGGGCAAAAGCAAGTGATACATTAGTTCAATGTTACATGGAAGGATGGGGTCACCCCAATTTTTGTTTTCTGTTGATTAAAATTCTCCTTATATATTGATACGCAGATTTTCATCCTATAGAATGTACAATATTTTTTGTATGTTTCAAACACAATCCCAAAGTTCCTGCTTTTTATTTTCTGGGACAATAACTAGCATTATGTCTACCCTAGCAATCTTATCCTTATTCCCTTTAATTAAATTAGCTATATTTCTGGATCAACAAGCATACTTTAAACTGATCTTAATATCTCATTGAGTCTTTTATTAACTACAGAATTAAAGTCTCTGACAATGGCTCATTTTAGAGGCACTTAGATGTTGAGATTTTTAATTTTTGAAAAATTATACTTTAGCAATAACCAAAATACATTTGTTCTAAGTCACTGATGAAATGAAATGTAATCTTAGTCTGGAAATTCCTTTAAGAAATTAGTTTGGCTCTCCAACATTTCCCTAAGTAGATTACTGCTCTTGGGGGGGGGGGGGAACCTGTGATTGTCTGCACTTCCAGCTCTTGGTGTTTCTAAGTCCTTTGAGTTTACTCTGGGCTACTCTTCGGTGTACGAAGGACTCAGGTCTTCATTTACTCTGGAGGGCTGAATTATCCGCTTCTTGGAGAGGTAACCCCAAGTATGTCTGAGGAAAGATCCTTTCTGTCACCTAAGATAACTTGTCTTCATAGAGATCTATCACTACACATATACCTGTTTGTTTTTTAACTGCCTTTCTTCATCAGAATATAAACATAGATCTGCTGCAGATTTACCTTGTTGTGTGTGTCTATATTGGTGTAGAGGCCAAGTTTATATTATCTGACCCTGTACTTCTAGGAATGCGGATAGATTATAGTATGAGCAATATGAGGCTACAGAGTATACGGGTTTAAAATGAAGTGAACTATAAGAACAGGAGGTATTGCTCATTCAGCATGGAGCAGACACCTTTCTAAATATCACCAATTATGTGAGTTATTCATATATTAAACACTCATTAAAATTTGCTATGTCATGAATAATTGTTACTTTAAAAAATGAATGATGATAATTATGTAACTTTCATAAATTTAAATGAGAAAAATTCAAAATCTTGATGGCAAAGAGTGGGTACAAGTAATCCCCCACTGGATTTTATTGTTTTATCATTATTACTATTTTGTTGTTGTTTTGGGTGAGTCTTCTCAGGCAGAATTCATAGCTCAACTTTAAAGAGTTGGTTTCTTCTTGATTGATTATAGAGACTAAGGTCAGGCTATCAGGTTTACATTGAGTTACCTCTGACCTCAAAATAGATATAAATCCTTAACTCTTTTATGCTTGGTTATTGGAATGTGTGTATATGTTTTTTCCTTCTGTATTGTTACTCTATACCAAAGCCTAGGAAAGTATATGTTTCATATAAGTATTTAATAATATGAATGACTGATACCTTGATATAGGATGTTTCTCTGTATGCTGAGTCTCTGTATGTGAATATGTTTTATTACCACTGGTTAATAATGAAGCTTTTTTGGCTTATGGCAGGGCAGAATATAGCTAAGTAAAAAACCCAAACATAGAGGGAGAAAGAAATGAGTCAGGAAGACGCATTCAGAGAAAAAAGCTGTGAGATAACAAACCATGAGCCTCGTGGTAAAACATAGAATAATAGATATGGGTTAATTTAAATTGTAAGAGCTAGGTAATAATAAACGAGTTAATAGACCAAACAGATTGTTATCAATATTAAACCTCAGCGTGGATATTCAGGAAGTGGCTGGCAGGAGAGAATCCTCCAGTTACTATACTTTTATAGCCTACTGTGCTTCAGAAACACTCCTGGTACTAAAGATGTGACTGAGGATGTCTCTGGAGACCGGGCATGCCGACTCATACTTCCAACCTTAATGGTCAGGAGGCCAAGACTGGCAGGAGGGGTATTCTGTTGGCTGTTTACACTTTAGAGTGTCATGCTGTCTCCAGAAGTGAAAATTAAACAAACAGCCACTGCAAAGGAGAGAGAGAGAGAGAGAGAGAGAGAGAGAGAGAGAGAGAGAGAGAGAGAGAGAGATATTGGGCTTCAGAGAATGACAAATTCTTTCCTGATCAGTAATGGCAAAGCAGGGGTTATTTGTATCAGTTTCAGGATCCCATCACTTCAGTACACAGGTGTACCCTCAGATGCCCTTGCCTGTATCCACTCTGCATGCTAAGGAGACCTGCCAGTCTTTGGGTGAAAGTAATACAGCTCTCTAAAATGAATGTTACAACTTTCCATATTTTCCTAATTCTGAGTAGGTTTCAGTCAATTTATTTACTAATTTTAGGCTGTGAAGGAGGTAGATATATCAATTGTGCTTTTAAACGTAGCAATAGAATCACTTTTCCCAAGGCTGTCAGTTCTTCAGGAACAGTGAAATAGTTATAATGAGACCTCATAGTTTCTCTGTTCATAGAGAAATTGCCATGAGATTGTTTTAAACTCAAAAGACTATCAACAGTCTGCCAAATCCTTTAACATGCCTTTAAAATTTGAGCTGGAATACAAAATTCTGGGTTCTTCAGAAGTAGCATTTCTTGCAAGTGGTGTTCTTGAACCTAGAGTGGCTCCCAGGAGCCCAAGGCGATGTCTCCAGTTAGTCCCTTGGGAAGCTGAGGATAGGGAACCTGAAATGACCCTATCCTATAGCAATACTGACGAATATCTTCCATATCATCTGGTGATGGATGGAGATAGAGACAGAGACCCATACTGGAGCACTGGACTGAGCTCCCAAGGTCCCAATGAGGAGCGGATGGAGGAAGAACACGAACAAGGATGTCAGGACCACGAGGGGTGCACCCACCCACTGAGACAGTGGGGCTGATCTATTGGGAGCTCACCAAGGCCAGCTGGACTGTGACTGAAA
>NW_026067953.1:1542206-1556168 GCF_014885135.2 Alexandromys fortis | reverse complement strand
GAGAGAGAGAGAGAGAGAGAGAGAGAGAGAGAGAGAGAGAGAGAGAGAAAGGGAAGGAGGAAGGGATAGAGGGAAGGGAGGGAGGAAGGAAAGGAAAGAAAGAGAAAAACAGATTACACCCTATCCAAGTCATATGATTGATCACATGTCTTATTTCTCTTGGGGGCTTCTTCACCTCAGTAATGTACAACAGGGGATCATTATGAAGTCAATTGAACGCATCTCAGAGTCTCTATATTTGAGCTTTTACAAAAGCTATAACATAATCTAGAAACCTTGCTCTCAACAGGAGAGTGCTTTCTTGTTTCATTTTAAATATAAACTTTCACACAATTTAATATTTTGCACTTTTATAAAAGGATCTTTATTAAGGGAAGCATGGTCTGCGAGTTTGAAAAACAACATCCAAACCATGGTTGATAGAGAATGAAATCTTTCTATGTGAGAGTTATACAATCTTTTCTTTATTTAATAACACCGGGGATGGCTGTACAGAAAGTTCATGGCTGAATTCTTTCCCTTCCCTTTTTCCAGAATAGGGGATTGATCATCGCCAAGGTCTTATCCTTTAACCATCTAAACTGAGTGGGGAGTGAGATAGGTACCAGATGACAAAAGTACAAACATTTTAGGTATATTTCTTCTTTATCCTAATAAAATATTGAAATTTATTCTTGATCAAATTTGAGTTCTAAATTATATTCACGATTTAACTGAATTATGATTCGTTTCAAATCATTAAACTTTGTCAAGCAGAAGATGAATATATGCTGCTTTCCAGAGTTAATATTACAAGCTTACATACAGTCCCTGAACCCTGACATGTTTAGCTTTTTAGGTTATTTAATGAGATACTATTTTTCTAGGCTCTGTCTCCCCAGAGGATTATGGAATTTGATTGAGTACTTTTATACTGTCGAGGCAGAATAATTTTGGACTGAACAAATAAAATTGAATATATCATCATTGAGATCTTTGAAAGATTTTCTTAGCTTTGAAGAAATCAAATATGAAATAGACAGTTATTTTAACTCCTGAGCAAAAAAAAAAAAAAAAAAAAAAAAAAGTGAAAGCTGAGATGGCAAAAGCCCAGAGTAAGAAAAGGCTTTAAAGCAGCTACCTGCCCCACAAACAGAGGCAGAATGGTGAACGCCTCAAATACAGATGAAGGTTCTAGTCTCTGCAACCTGTGACTTTTACCCTAAATGACAAAAGATATACAATTAATAATTTTTAATAGAATGAACCCATCCTGAATCATATTTGCTGGCTCTAAAAGCAGCCATGTGCAACTCTGTAAGATGTACAGATATATTGCATGGCATTTCAACTAGTTACTAACATATTTAGTTCTTGAAAACAACTAAGACTGTAAACTTCTTTTTCCTCCTACACAAACATTATTACAGGAAGTGATGTATCACCTCAATTTGTCTCAAATGTCCATATTCAAGAACTGTGAATGAACCTTGGGAAACAAGAATATTTTTGCACAACTATGGAAAGTTATTGCCATCTGCATAGCTGACTGAGGAGAGGATGGGTAGAAAAAGGATCAGGAAAGGGTAGACATGGCGGGCTTCAGGAAATGTCTGTTTGTGGAGTCAGAGATATAGCATCAAGATAGGAACTGAATAGGGGAACCCCTCCACTGTATGTTTTGCCTCTTCTCAGAACCACAGGGCAACAGGCAATTCAGAGTGCAGTGAAGTACCAAGGCCACAGAGTCAAGAACTGAGGATAGAAAAGCAGTAGATAAAATGGAGACTACTTAGCTGCCTATGCCAAACCTGCAATAAGCCCTGGAGACATTTTCCTTGTAGCCCTTACAAGCAGCAAGTCCCCAGTTATGTGCCATCATCTTTCACATATTTACATGGAAAGTAAAGTTTACAGAAGATTTACCAATGTGACCTGATTTCATGTGCACTCTATTCCATCCCCGAATGCCTATCAACTTCACAGCTTCTCACTGAGAAGCTCCTATGCCCAGTACAACAGCGTGTGCTGTCAGCCCTGTTTGGAGCACCATCTCTTCGGAACCACCGTGTGACTCCTTCAAGTGTCATCTTCCCAGAAACCTCCCATAGTGCCCACTTACTCTCCCATTAAAACCTGAATGTCATGGAACCAAACTGTTACAGCCGTATCTTTTCATAGCCCAACACATACCAAATTTTAATGTGGCAGAATATTTGAGAGCAGGAAGGTCTCTCTATCTGAACCTGGGCATGTGGGACTTCAATGCTGCTTGACTTTCCATACAAATGGCAGAGGATTCCACGGAGGTTGAACATACACTCTATGCTAAAGTGAACTATGATTTGAAGTAATCGGAACCACAAATATTATAATATGAAAACTAGAGGTAACCCTCATCCAGGTAGTATAATATGAAAGAGAAAGAGTATTTAGTTACAAATGGAAATGTCAGAAACACTGGCTAGGGTTTTGTTACATCAGCACACACACACACACACACAAATGTGCACATGCGTGCAAACACACATCTTCACCACCTTCCTTCACCACTTATTATTCTTCTTCTTGTGCAAAAAAAGAAATTGACAAGTGTGTTTCAAATTCACACTTTCACATCTAGAGTGGAGGAACAAGCAGGAACAGAGGAGGGATCTGAACCTTCTACCCAGATGAGGATTTTGACACTACTGGAGCAGATTATGCCGCTCTCCCAGCCAGTTATAAGGTGTCTGTTTGCCTGTTCCTGGAACACTTCTCCTACCAGTTTCATAGAAAGAGAAGAGGCCTGGGAGATTTCAAACAAATGTTCTTCTAAGTAGCATCACTGGGACAGAGGGGGCTGGCATGCTACCAGAATTGAAAATTTCCACTTTCTGCTTTTTTGAGTACTTGTTTTGTAATGCAAAATGTCACAAAGAAGTAACATCACATCACATCACAGAACAGAACTGAAAACACTTGTGAATGAAGTTCTACTTTAAAGAGGAATGATGCCACTTTTGCTTATCCTAAGCAGTGGTCAGTCAGCATTCGAGGTGTTAGGCATGTCCACTATAGAGATATGGACAACGATTGACAGCTGTATTCGACATTTGGAGCTACTGAAATTGAATGACACACAATGTGTGTTTTAAACAATAAATATCTCCTCCTACCACATCTGGAACCAGGCTGACGCAAGATCAAAATATTGTCAGATCCTGTATCTGAGGGGACACTATCTCCCATGTTTGCAGAAGGTTGTCTTTTTTCTGCCCTTTGGTTCCTGGAAGAAAGGTAGGTGTTCAAAACGCACACATTTAACCTTATGGGTAACATCTTGTTGACCTACTTACTTCCCAAAGGCCACACCACGCCAACAAACAGTGTCATAATACAGAGTTCACTACATAAATGGTGAATTGATGGTTGGCAACCAACCAGTTCCCAGTGACAACTAATCAAGCTAAATGTGTGGGGAAAGAGAAGTATTTTAAAAGTGAAATGCCAATTCTTTCAGATTTCTATAATATGATCCCGAGTGGTACAATAGTTACCTTTTATATTTATTGAATTATAAAGAAGCCCACTATATGAGCCTCAGTAGGAGGCTGAAGGCTATGCTTTTTCCAGCCTGTTCTATGTGACATCACTTGCTCGCCCTGAGGGCATGTTCTCATACACTTGCTATGCTGAAACTGCTTCCAGAAAAAAAAAATCCCCTTTTCTTTAATTGCTAAGCTTCCTGTTACAGCAATGAATACCTTTACCTAATGGAGATAAACATGTTACTTTGCTTGCCAGGTTTCAAAGTCACTTGTGGCGAAGTAAGATATCATGGTAGCATTGCTTAACATATATGCCAAAATGCAAAGGGAGGAAAGGAAGGGGCTTAGGGGCCCACAATGCCCTCCATGGTACAGTCTCAACAACTAAAAAAATTCCCACTAGACATCACCTTTAAAGCTTCTACAAGATCCCATTGGTTTCATTCTGGGGAGTAAGCCTTCATATAGAATATTGAAGAATTTCCCAAACTACAAAAATCTAATTTCTTCTGAAGTTTCTTTGAGTATTTTCTCCTCAGAAGTCTCTTCCTTCTTGATAGAGAGCTTGGGCCCTGCTCATGGTGTCAAGCAGTGCTGAGTGGGGAATTCACCTCACTGATACCAAGTTTGTACTCATTGAAAACCCACATCATTATTCTCATTTCACAAAACAGTAAACCTTCTCAGTCCATTGACTTTCTACCTACTAATCTGGCCAGCAGTAGAATTAAATAATTTGGAAAATATACTATTAGTGTTGAACATGCATACCTTTTATTATTATTATTCCCTAAACATTGCATGCCACAGCTATGTACACAATGTTTCTATTATATCAAGTATTGTAAGTAATTTGGAGATAACTTGGACATATGCAAGAACACAGATAGATTGCATAAACGACTTGAGTAACCATCTACTTTGGCACCAGTGACCGGATCCTGCAACTTTGCAGATACCCAGGACTGAATGCACAGAACATAGAGCTGGGACAGAGGTAACCATACCCCGCTCCAAACATGAAGTATTCTGCTTACTTGAACACTACCATGGGTGTGCCAGAACCTGTCTTGATGTTGGTGAGTGGGCATGCCTGGCTCATACTTCTGCTCTTTGTGGCAGACTTTTCTCTTGTCCTCTCTTGAAGCTCTTGCTCAATGTGCCTTAGTGCATACTTTTTGTTCTGCGTAGGTCGTGGGCCTGGTTTGTCTTGTTGGATCGAGATGTAATATCTACAATTCTGACATGATGTTTTTAGGTGTGTATGAAGGATGATAGGCAGCAAGTGTTGTTATTTTACCATTCCTTGATGACTCTATGCATCCTATGGCCCTCATTTCTTCTGATAATGTTGTTCTACTTTGTTCCTTTATTTTTCTACATTCAGGAGTTAAATGCCTGCCTTAATTTATATGGCTATAAAATAAAGAAATGCCTCACTACGAAAAAGCATAAGAACTCAGAAAAAGGTAATGTAAAATATGTGGGGTTTTGTGCAGAGGGAAAAAAGTGCTATTCAAATAGGATAATTTTATTTATATTGTAGAAACCAAGTAACTCTGGAATCTTAATTGAATTATTCAATTGAGAGGGCAGCAGTGTTCAGAGGAGACTTTACATGTGTTTACTCTCTACTCACATTGCTATGTGCCCACAGATGCCATTTAATATTTGGCTTTTGATTTTAAACATGTAGGACTTTAAGTCTCCCCAAGAAAGCTTCGCACTAGTGTGATTACTAATAATGGGCTTTGCAGCATAATATTATAGGCAGAAAGTACCCATACCTTTACCTCATGCGTGCAGAGACTTGCACACATTATGCGCTCAGGTTGTATTAACAATGATCATTAGTTACTTCTGACTAACATCACAATTCCTTCCAAGTAAAAACTTACAGTCATTTCTGAAAGTTTAGAAAAGGTGAAGTTAAGAACAAGTTTCATTACTTTCCATTGCATATGAAAGTCATATTTTAATCCAAAAATCCTGACCCTCATTCTGCGAGTTGTTTTTATCTAAGATGCAAACTTGTTTAGAACATGCATATCATTGCAAGATGTGCATCATACCCAGCATCTGATAGAAGCCTTGCTCAGACTGCTCAATGATGTCATGCACACACTAAGGCTATGAATCATGGAGCTCTATTTAAACTGAACAGCTTCTTTTAGGACAGAGCATAAATGAAAACAAGGTACATTTTTTTCAATCCCATAGCTATTTTAAAGCATCAATGAGAATTGTGTGTTATATGAAGAAAGTAAAAATGGATGATTGTTTCAGTGTATTATCCTGCACTCTGTGTTCCCTTGTGGTATTTATTTCTCTTGAAATACTTCTGTAAGCACAGGGCAGGTGTTTCATCTTTGTTCCACGAATGGATGCTTGAATACCTGGAGCTGTATCGTGTGTCACTTACTTTCTGCTCCTCACTGTGTCTGCCGTGTCTGTTTATGAGACAATGGCATTGAAATCACACCAGCTTTCACGTATCTCCTATATTGTATTTTTTCTCTCCCTGTACTACATTATTCCCTCATACTTTATGTGCATATGCACCCACTTGAATATGTGTGCACCCACTTGCACATGTGTGTACCCCCATGTGCACACACAGCCAAGTGATTTTTAATGTAGCAGAGCTCTCAGAAAGTGGGAACAATGTAACCTTGCATGTGGAAGCCTCACAAGGTATGGTCTTGAAAAACATGTCTGCTTTGGCAATGCTGACTCCGCTCTGAATCTACAGTATTAGCTTCAGTATGAATCATGGGGCTGAGATTCTAAACATAATATTGATTTTGATTTTTTTTTCCCTCCAGGCTGTGTCACAGTTCCTGGCTTTGATTTCAGAAGTAAGATAGATGTTAGGTTTTATTATCTAGCAGAAGGAGCAAAAATATCTATTTTCTTTCCTGACACTGCATTCCCATTTCCTACCAATGTCGAGGTGGCATGCTATGAGATTACATACCAGAATTTACTTGTTAAAATATGTCAGGCTGGTCTGGGGATCCACTAGTCTTTATTTTAACTGATGCCTGTTTTATATAATGACTGTATAGTGAACATAAGAATGTGTGTTTGCCACATCAACAATTACATAACACCACCTCTATAAGGCATATTTGAAAACTTTACTTTGAAGCAATTTTGCCTTCTAGAAGAGTTGCAGGATTAAATAAGGAGCATCATATGTATCACATCAGCACTTTGGGGATATAAATAGATCACATAACTACTGTGTATTTCTTAGATTTAAAAAGTTAACTTCAGCATTGTTACATCCAAGATGTGGGCAGCAGAATTCCATAGTACTTTAATTGATATCATTTTTTTTTCTGTTGTAAAATCCAGTTCTTGATACTGTACTCATTTTCCTCACCCAACAGGTTTTAGTAAATTCACTTTTCAGTAGTAATATAAGAATTTAAGTGTGGGATGACTGAAACAAGTCAGTAAAGTAGTTTTCTTGCAATCACATGTTCGGTCCCCCCAATCCACTCTGAATACGGCAGATCAGTTGTGGAAGCATGAGCTTACATTCCCAGTGCTGGGCAGTGGAGTCAGGATGGATCCCTGGGGATCATCTGCTAGCCAGGGTAGCCTACTTCGTGAGTTCCAGGTCAATGAGAGACCTGGTCTCAAAAATATATGTGGACAGTAAATGACAAATAACACCTGAGGTTGCTCTATCATACACACACATGTATGTGTCCCTCTACACGCATGCAATCTCTCCACTCCACATACAAGAACAAACACACACATAGTATATAAATGTATAGGACTGTATGGGAAGCCGCATGGTTGCCGAACTTCTTGAGAATTGCCAGTTACATTACACTGCTCTGTGAAACAATCAATACTCCAGTGGAATGGCTTCCAAGTTTATGGTCAGGACCCATGTGTTTCTCAATCAGTGGAGAGAAAGCACATGGAAATTAGTATCTGTAATAAGGTATTGACATTTGGGGATGATTTATTTCTCATAATGCTGATAGAGTGAAGAATCACTGGAAGCAACCACTCTACTACTGAACCACCTCCCCAGAAGAGAGTGATAATCCTAACAGTGACACGGGGATGGCTTGCATTTACAAATGCCTTACGGACGGAGACAGAAAGAAATAGCTTAAAACTTGTCATAAAGAATCTGTTCTTTATAACGAGGATTGTTATTCCTCGTTTTCTTCATCTTCTAGAATGGGTGGATCTTGCAAACTTGCATATTGATGGATGGTGCTATGAGGAGATAAAAAAGGCTAAGCTTGATGGCAGTAAATAGGTCATTGAGGCTATGCTCTTAAACCCTATGCCAGCCTTCTTTTTCTCTGTTTCTATACACACAAATGGAAATCTTTGCTCTATTACTTGCATCCACTTTAGTGTCCAGCAACACAGAAAGCCTAAAAGAGAAGCTCAAATGGCCAGAAACGAAAAACTTAGAAACTGTAACTCAAAAATTTCTTCCTCTCAGATATTTTGTCTTAGGCAGGCAAAGCCAGGTGGAACCAGCAGCAATTATCATGCATTGTCTAACCCAAGAGAAGCCAAGGTCTGCATTATAAGGTATACTGTTAGAAAGGTGACTGTGACCATGGTTAATAGCATACATGTAATTTGAAAATTATTTATTTACTCTTTTAAACCACTGTGTCACCAAGGGTTGAAGGAGAGTAGAATGCTCAGACTCTGGCATACATAAATCATGTTTGTAGGCAGAGACTGTTCGTTCTTTTCCCAGTTGCCCACACCCAAAAATTACACAGAATTACAACACTGCTCAGCTAATAGCTTAGGCATCTTTAACCCATTTTTATTAATCCATGCATTGCTTACCAGTGCTCATGTGTTTTTCCTTTGGCAGTTACATGGTACCTCTCCGACTCCACCTACTCTCTCTCTATATATATATCTCTTCCAGCCTGGCTATATTCTGCTCTGCTTTATGTCAAGACAGTTTCTTTATTAACCAATGATAATAAAATATATTCATATCATTCAGAGCCGAATTCCACATCACATGTTCTTTCATAACTCTGTATAAAATCCTGCTTTGTTTACTTACTTTTTCATTAGTGAGCATATTGATTATTGCCACTGCTTTTGAAAAGTGGATTTGCAGCCAGGTGGTGTTGGTGGCCTATGCCTTTAGTCCCAGCACTCGGTAGGGAGAGGCAGGTGAATCTCAATGTGTTTGAGGCCAGTCTGGTCTACACAGTGAGTTTCAGGACAGCAAAGGGTACATAGAAAAACCCTGCCGAAAGAAAGAAAGAAAGAAAGAAAGAAAGAAAGAAAGAAAGAATTAACAAAAAAAGAAAAAGAACAGTGGGTTTGCATATTTTTTTTAAATTTCAATCACTTTCTTTGTCTTTGTCTATGGAAGCTATGACTATTATGTCTGTTTAATCTAATGAAGGTACAAGGCAGTATGAGGCTTAATAAAAAGCACAAACAGACATTTGAGAAGATAAAATGGATGCCAGAAAAAGAGAAGGGACTTGATTTGAATTTGAAGCCGAGATAAAAAGTAAAGGAGCTTGCTGAAAGTTTCTGATACATGTGACTTCCTGCGAATAAGATATGGAAAGAGGAATAAGAAAAACAATTTGGAATCTTAATGCATGTTATTATAACAAGGGGAAAGAAAATGATTTCCACATGCACACACTGATGTTGATATTTCTCTACCAATTCCATGTTAAAGCAACCATATTGACTTCCTGTTATTAAGAAAGAAATGAAGCTGAGGGCTTATGACAGATCATCAACTCAAAAGAAATTCAAAGAATGTAGCAAGTGGGTTTGGCAACATTAAATAAATATTCATAAAATAAATATATACAAAGAAAGAGGACAGAATATGATACATTCAAACTAAGTTAATCAAGATACGTCAGTAAATATGATGGGAGGGATTTCATGATGAATTGGTGTTCCTCGTGACATTTCTGCAGCAGACATTTAGAGGACTAAGGGATCGAAAGGATGGAAGTTGAGAATTAGAAATTAATTTATAAGATTCACAGGACTAGTTCCATTTGATTAAATGGAAGTGAGTTTGTACGGTTGAATGGTGACACTCGCAAAACTTTGAGTCCATCTTTTACTATGTTTTATTGGCTTGTATTCTGTTTATTGAGGTTGTGTTCTATGTGTATTAAAAGGAAGACTTTTTCTTTACATAATATAAAGGAGACTTTCATGTAAAAAAAGAAATTTGGAGACTAGATAGAATCATCAATGAAAATTATTTCCTGAAACATTTGAAAAGGTTAAAATTTGTCCACAAAGTGGAGTGACTGCCTTTGGAGAGGAACAATATTAGTCTCATCATTAAATATCCAAAACTGTAACCAAATGGAGTTAAGGAGAGAACTTTGTAAGAGATCTGGAACAGATGAGTTACACCTTTTCTGTGACCCAGGAGGAATGCTTATAGGCTTAGTACCTCATAGGAAACATAATCATAGATTTGTTGTGCAAGAATATGTGCTGTGGAGAATACCAAAGAGAAGGCAGGAGGCATGGAATGTTCGGCAAATGCTGAAGCTCAAATGCATAGGGAAATCGTTTTATAAATGATTTTATGCTTGCACGTATGACAAATTTACATCTATATTTTACCATATTTATACAAGTACTGTTATATATGCATCTATAGTTGTGCATGCTAATTTATTCTAATTTTTCTATAAGTCATTCCTCTGTATTCCTGCCTATTTGTCTACCTACCTATGTATCTATATCTGTTCTGCAATCTATCAACCTATCATCTATTTAACTGCATTTATTGCTTCATCTATTAATTTACTTACCTATTCATACTTATCTGTCAGTTTATATGTCTATTAATTTATATGAAGAAGGAAATATATGGAGAAATTTCTAAGGTATGAATGGTGGAAAGGGTAGAGCAAATTATAGTACATTGTGTTATTAATGTTTAAGTAAAGATTCATAGTGAGATTTAGATAATATAGAAAAGATCATAAAACCAGGAAAATCCTTATATATAGGAATAAAAGAAAAGTATCTATAGAATGGTCCATAAAGTTTGAATGTAATGATGGAAGTATCAATTCCATAATTGATAATTAACTGGAGGTGATTAATTTTGTATATTCTCTTTCCATTTACCTTGCCAAGTTGTCAAGCTTTTTTCCACAACATAGAATACAGTGTCTGGCTGTACATAAGAAAATATACTTTACGTTTATATGAGAAAAATCCAGATTAATAATAAAGTCTCCTATTATAGTGTAGGAATGAGGTCAACTAGAAGAATCTGCTGAAAATAAACACATTACTATTTATTGTCTCCTTGGATGAAAATCCAATTTCATCTTCTATCAAAGATCAAACTGATGCTATTTTATGGTAAACACAGAAACTGCCTTACAGAAAATTACTGGTTTTAACAGGTGCATTCTTGCATTCCCCAGTGATTAGAAAATTGGTATCATGAATACTTTTCTGCTCTTATCACCAATTTATCTCTAGATATATTTGTATAAAAATATCATTAGGTGGCATGATTACATTATAGTTAATCACAAGATATTTACGAAAACATCTCTGTGTAGATGAACTTTAGCTACTTAATGCATTTTATCTTTTTTATTTTGTTGATGTAGCGGGTATCACACTGAAAACTACTTTGAATTATTTTATATTCAGAAGGAAAAAGAACAATGACAAGGCATTTTAGAACTTTAATTTTATTATCAATATAAATATATAGCATGTTCACAGAAGCCTCTCATTCATTCCTAGTTGCTCATACACAAAATAATCACACTGAAACCGTATTAATTACAACATGGCTTGGCCAATGGCTCTAACGAATTCCTAACTAGCTCTTACATCTTAAATTAACCCATTTCTATTCATCAGTGAATTGCCATGTGGTTGTGCCTACCAGTGATATTCTGCTCAGTGTCAGGCTTCTGGAATCTGTCTCCTGCGGAGGCCACATAGCATCTCCCTGACTCTGCTTATTCTTTTTTTTTTTTTTTTTTTTTTTTTTGGTTTTTTCAAGACAGGGTTTCTCTGTGGCTTTTGGAGCCTGTCCTGGAACTAGCTCTTGTAGACCAGGCTGGTCTCGAACTGACAGAGATCCGCCTGCCTCTGCCTCCCGAGTGCTGGGATTAAAGGCGTGCGCCACCATCGCCCGGCTGACTCTGCTTATTCTCTCCTCCTCTGTCTGCTTGGAATTCCCTCCTTGCCCTATTCTGTGATGCAATAGGACTAAGGAGATTCTTTATTATCCAACATTATTCACAGCATACAGAAGGGAGTCTCACAATAGCAGGCTTTTATTTGTGCAAGAAATACTTACCTAGTATCTTCAAAAGGATGGAGCTATTTGCTAGGGCATGTGCTTCCCCTATGTTTACAGCATTAAAAATAGTTCTGATGCAAACAGTCCTTCAATTGTATATAGAACAAGGGTTCATTTATTCAATATAATATATATTTTTCTAGAAAGTATGCATATACAAGGAAAGGAAATCTAACAGTTTAATACCCTTTCCCATTGTGGTCAGATGTAATATAGATATCTAGAGCTGTGTATGGGATGCATATCCAAGCAAAACTTATTGGTTTGCAATTGAATGGATTAAGTCTCACTCTTCCTTATGAAACAATTAGTTATATGCCCAAATGTACTAATATATGTAGAAAGAACAGAAAGACATAGGCAACATACTACCTAATACAATGTATTCCATATGGGTTCTTAGATATCAGAGGTTTTCAGAATTAGGGGAAGGAGACTTGTTATTAGAAGAAAGCAAAGTTATTTTTTTCTAACTTCTAAATTATAACCAGTTGATGACAATAATATTCAAGGAAAAGTGTTTTTGTTCAATAGAAATATAAACAAAGCCCATATTCTACCCATTACATATTTCTCAAAATACTATAACATTGTAATTTAAAGTTATAGGAATGATAATCATATACCTATAGATAGCTTAAATGGTCAAAATAATGAATTTGTTTCACTATATCAAGGATTTAGTTATTTTGATGAATAAATCGCTTCCATAGTTACTTTCTTCTGTAACTATATGCTTTTTATGCTATATTTTTTAAAATGTTATTCCTATAGATGGGAGTTTTAGTAATGAGGCCACAATTCTTTCCATCCTTGCAGACTCATTCCCTTGCAATGCTCCCTGTCATGTCTCTACCCAGCAACACTTCTTGTTCCATTTGGATCTGGTCTGGAACAACAACTTGCTTTATTGAATACTAGCATGATGTGGCTTCTGAGCTCCCACCTAGGGAAACTTGGTAGTTCCTCTTCTTACTCTGTTGTAATTAGAGTCCCATCATGTGTAGTAAATGCATTAGTCTACTTGAGGATGGGACCTGATGATGGCTAAGGGCAACACTAGTACTAACAAGACTATTTTGAACATTTCACACCAAAGTTCTTTAATGAAAGCAAGCCAAGAGTGTTAACCTTTCCCATGTTGAGTAACTGAGTATATCTTGTCTAATGCTCTTCTACTTGGAGACAGCTTATTGTACAGCACTACACAACTGAAATAAGGGGAGCTCGGTCTAATGATCAAATGTGCCTATGGTTCCTGAAATGAGGGCCATGTGTCCTAAGCAGTAACTATTTCCTATTTTCTAAACATCTGGCTTTGTGTTCTATGTATCAAAATCTGAAGCATGTATCTCTATTAGTTCATTGAAACAACATGATGTAAGAAGACAGTTTAAACAAGTACTCACAGCTAATTACAGAAGTTTGACTACAAATAATAATTACAATAATATTTGCTGAGACATGGCCTTTTATGTGGACTACTGTAGATAACATCTACTGTATCCTCAATGAAACCCAAAGCACATATTTACTAAGTCAAAAATGAGAAAGCAAAGTTCAAAGAAATTAAGTTCCATGCTCAAGGCCAATCACTTAGTCACAGGTACAATCTGTTTAGGACCCAAGAGCACTAGATCCTGTTTCTTTAGCACGACTTTCAACCAAATTGTGAAGGTGGGAATGGAAAGTATGGTAGAAGAAGAAAAGGTCAAAGATTGAAGGTCAAAGAAATTGTATTTCCCCACTTTTAGAAAAGAGGGGATTTGTTTATTTCTCAATGTTGAGAAGGAGTTAAAAACATAAACTAAAAGTAACTGTGATGTTATTAATGAAAGTATGATAACATGATATCAAGCTGAGATATGGTATGGGTTTAATAAATATTTTAATATTTATTTCTTTATTTTTTCTGAGATAGGGATTGACTATGTGGGCAATCACCACTTGACCTCACTTAACACCTAAATCTTCCTGCTTCAGCCTGAGCCGCTTTCTTCCACTATCATCATCTTTCTTCTTCTTCTTCTTCTTCTTCTTCTTCTTCTTCTTCTTCTTCTTCTTCTTCTTCTTCTTCTTCTTCTTCTTCTTCTTCTTCTTCTT
>NW_026067953.1:1537027-1542071 GCF_014885135.2 Alexandromys fortis | reverse complement strand
CTTCCCCTTCCCCTTCTTCTTCTTCTTCTTCTTCTTCTTCTTCTTCTTCTTCTTCTTCTTCTTCTTCTTCTTCTTCTTCCTCTTCCCGTCCTCCTCCCCCTTCTTCTCCTTTCTCTTATTTTCTTCTTCTCTCACTTCTACTTTTCCTTCCTCTTTCTCTCCTCATCCTCTTTCTTTTTTTTCTTTTTCTTTCCATCCTCTTTCTCTTCCCCATCTTCATCCTCCTTCTTCTTCTTGAATAGATAATTTTAAGATTTTTCTTGTGTAAGGGTAGTAAGAAAAAGCCTATAACTGGAGAAGGATCTACACCCAAAGAGAATATGCACTTGATATATTCTAGATTTTCAAACCTGTATTGTTTTTTTGTGCTAGCTGTATATAATCCCAAAGTTATTTTTAAAGTCTTGACTTAGTATAATCAGGTCCAAATAAAAATATACAAAACTCCTTTTCTTCTTAAATATTGCTTATTTTATTGATATAAACATATGATATATTGCATGTCGAGTATTTTGATGTCATAAATTTTAGTTTCCCTATAACCTATTTTTTATTTTGCCTATACTATGGAACATATAACCTGTTTTTAAAATATGACCCCACATATTAGGTGAAAATGATATTGGTTCACTTACAAGTCTTTATGTTTATTTAGGTGTTGATTTTATCTATCTATCTATCTATCTATCTATCTATCTATCTATCTATCTATAGTATCCCTACAAATTTCCATCCTAATTATTCTTTTGAAATGTAGACAATGTTCTATTTTATGTAAGTGATTTCAAGAATGATACCTTAAGATGAATCCCTTATCCCCATCAGGTGCTCACAGTATAAGAGGACAAATGTGTCAACCACTGATAAGATAGGACAAGAAATTTTTTCCTTCTAATCTTTATATTTTATATATAACAGTAATTACTGAATAATGCAACCACTTTTCCTGAAATGGCATGTCTGGGTCCTTTCACTCTTTTGTTAAATCATTTTTCCAACTGGTCTTATGCTCTGCAAGTCACTTAGCACATTATTGTCTTGGGATTTGTAAATTTCTTCTGGCTGATTTGCTTGCTACACTAAAAGCCACTTCAGCAAACCTGTTGGGTACTCAACTGGATATTGTAGACAGGGCGTTAAGATTTTTTTTTCCCTGAAGTTAACACTTTAACTAGAATGTCAAATGAATAAGAGAAAAACACACCTTTAGAGAAAAATAGATGTTATGATAGTCATTATAACACAGGAATAAACAAGTTCTGTTTTACTCTCAGTGAGGAAGGTACATGTAATACATTGATTTGGAATATCAGGTTTTGTTTTGGGATTGCCTTTTGTTATTATTGCTATCTTTTGCTCCTTTTTTTTTTTCTCTTTTTTCTGCTTCTTTTGCTATGAGAAACAGTATCACTGTCTAGCCTTGGCTGTTTTCCTGGAACTTCACACTTAGACCAGAATTCACTGATATCTGCCTGCCTTCATCTCCTGAGTGCTAGGATAAAAGGTGTGTGTCACCATACCTTGCTCTCTTTAGTGTTTGTATATTTTTCCATAAGAATTTATAGTCCCTGATTATCTCTGTCTCTAAGTGACACAGAAAACCTCTTATGGATATATCTTTATAGAAATGCTTGTTTATTTTTACTCATCATTCACTCCACATCTTAGGATTCTATGATTAAAGACAGGCTTGCAAGAGATGAATATACACAGCTTCATATGTAGTTCAGATGAGAAAAGTGGCTTCAGAATGGAATATTGAAATAAACAGAAAAACCCATGCAATTTAATACTTAGGATTAAGGATGGCTAACAGTCACCAGGGGAAGTACACTTGAAGAATCTAGGTTTGATGTCATGACAGTATGCTGAAGGGAATTTAAAGAGGCCATCTTCTTCTAAATCTTTGGGTACCAGTATCTTCAGACTCTTCAGATATAAAGACCAGTCCTCTCCTCCACGGATCAGAAGAGAACTACTACAGTGGTGAACTTATGATTTCTTTGAAGAGAGAAGGGTTAGAGAAAAGAGAAACAGCTATAGTGTAAATGTGAATATTCCCTAAAGGATCCTGTGTTCAATATGCAATTTCTACTCTATGGTGCCTAGAAGTAGTGGACAGTTTGGGAGGTGGGGACAGCTGAAGGTTTTAGGCCAATGAAGGTATGTTTACATGGGGATCCATCTCTCTGTTTCACATACTATATATAGCTTTGAAAGGATAGCTTCTTCTTTCTGTGTAATTGCTCAAATGTGCACAGCCCCTCCCATCAGCCTCAAATCAACAGGGTCAATTTACTATGTCCCGAACCTTCTAACTTCAGAGTAAAATTCAGTTCTTTATTTTTATGAGGTGACACTATCATGTATCATGACAAAACCTAATATCCAGACAGAGACTTTCCTGTGTCTGCAGTATCTCAAATGTCAATGTCCCATTTATGGAGCATCATGTCCTACACAATATTATATCCAACATAAAGAATCCCACCCTTGACTTTGTCAAAGACTTATGTAGCTTTGTCTTTTTCTACTTTAATATCTTATTTTTTTATGTCTTCTAAATTCTTTCTTTCCACCACAGTTTTATACCTACCTCAGTATTCTCTTACCAAATCTCTAAGTAGTTTTGACTCTTGATATTTAAGATAAGCAATTATGTGTGGAGTATCTTTGGCCTTTTCTTTTACTTATAGTTCTGATCAATACTGGTCCTTTTGACAAGGATTGTCCTCGACCTCAAGAACAAGGCTGAATATAGGACATTCACTTACTGTTATAATATGGTATCCTGTACCTTATATTCACAAGTCCCATTTTATGATTTTGTAACAGAAATAGTGAACAGCCACTTGATAATATCTTGGCAGAAATAAGGAGATATGGAAAAATAAGGTTGGATTAATAGAGGCCAGGTATAAACACATTTCAAAACTGTGCAGAGTGCATTAGTTGTGTGTGTGTGTTTGTGTGCATACGCAGAAGTGAAGGATATAAGTTGTTGAGAAAGAGGATGATCTATCTGATCAAGGCCTATGAATGAGCCTTTTGTTCAATTTGAAATTTTGGACATCAGAAAGAACCAATAGCTGATCTTGCTGATTGCTTGAGCTTGAAGATTTGCAATGATATGGGAAGCACAAATGCCCTTTAACTAACAATAACAAGTGCCTTTGCTTCATCTTCATCAAAACAGAAAGAAGAAACCAAATGACTTATAAGTTCAATCAAATACTCTACATCTTTTTGTGTTGATATTGCATTGATAATATATTTCAGAACTACAATGTCAATGGAGAAATGAGAAAGCATCCTGCAGCACTGCCTTGGAGTGCAATCAAAATGGCATAATCAAAGAGGAAATATTACTTGTTGTGAAAGAGTAAATAACTTCCATGAATTATACATATTAGCATTTCTGGATCTAAAATAAAACACCTCCATTCTCAGAGAACCTTGCAAAGTGCTTGAGTAAGTCAATCTTTGCCAAAAATCTGCTCAAAAAATCCTGAATGTGCCATTTAAACCTTTTAGAATGAGACTATACTGTGCAGCCGCATGACTGTTATGTGCTTCCTTTGTGAAATGAGAATTCTACATAAGCTTGATGAATCAACAACCAGATACAATTATATGATAAACCCAGTACAAACAGTGTATTAATGAAAAATAAATAAATGGGACTTTTCTGGATGTGTCTTAGGTTTGAAGGAACCCCTCTAACAGGATTGTAACCTATACTCTAATAGGCTAAAACACACCATGGTCTCTTTCAGCTTAATGCTCTGGTGTTTTTTTTCCCTTCTGATAGAATATTTTATTTTTCCTCTGATACAATATATCCTGACCCCAGACCTCCTCCCCTTCTCCCAGGCAGTCTTCACCACCCTCTCCCATCCTCTGTATTCCTTCAGAAAAGAGCAGGCCTCCTAGAGATACCCACTGAACATGGCAAAGCAAGATGCAATAAGACTAGGCATAAACCAGCATCTGAAGTCTGGGTAATGCAACATATAGGAAGAAAAAAGGGTCAGGTAAAAGAGTCAAAGGCACCCCTACTTTTATTATTAGGAGTCCAACAAAAACCATAAGCTAAATAACTACCGCACATATTGAGGGCCAAGTGAAGTCCTGTGAAGACTCCCTGGTTGCTGCTTTAGTTTCTATGAGCCCCTATGAACCTTGCTTAGTTGATAATGTGGGCCATGTTCCCCTGGTATCCTCAATACCTCTGACTCCTACAATCCTTTTTCCCCTTCTATGGAGTTCCCAGAGCCATGCCTAATGTTTGGAAGTGGGTCTCTCTGTCTGCTTCCAGAAGCTGCTGGAGGAAGCTTCTCTCATGATGACTGTGCTCTGTTGGGCACCTTATCTTAAGTGTGGCAGAATACCATTAAGAATCATTTCATTGAGGTATTTTTATTTATTTGTCTGTTTGCTTCTTCAGTCTTGTTTGGTTGTGTTTTAGGTCTCTTAAGCCATCCAGCTTCCAGATTCTGTCACTATAGGCAGTCTAGGGCATATGCTCCCTCTCTTGGTATGGGCATCAATTTAGATTTGTCACTGGTTGGCCACTTCTACTAACTCTGAGACAACATTTTCCCAGTGACCTTTTAGGCAGGACAATTTGTGGGTGGTAGGTTTTTGAGGCTGGGTTGTTGTCCCAGTCCCAACATTAGGAGCCTAGCCTAGTTGCAGAAAATGGCCAGGTCAGGATCCATACTCCCTATTACAAGAAATCCTTACTAGGGTCACTTTCATAGGTCCCAGGAATTTTCCACAACACTAAGTTTCCATATCTCCTCCCACATACCCACCTATTTCAGTTATGTCTACCACTGCTCTCTCCCTCTACTCCTCCTTCCCCCACTTTATTATCCCCTTTTCCAATCTCCACCTGCCCCCATCCACCCAGAAAATGTCTTTTATTTACCCTTCCCAGGGAAATCCATATGCCCCCCCACTTGACCTCTCCTTTTTACCCATCTTCCCTGTGTCTATGGATTGTAGTGTGGTGATCCTTTACTTAGCAGCAAATACCCAT
>NW_026067953.1:1469785-1535982 GCF_014885135.2 Alexandromys fortis | reverse complement strand
TTTTTTTTTTTTTTTTTTTTTACTTCTCTAACAGATCATTACCTGTAATTTTGCTTTGCGCTTAAGATATTGATCACTAACAACAAAACTCTGTCCTGCATGAAAATTCCACTTCTAATATTTGTATATCAGGAAATTAGTTAAGTAAATGTCTCCCCATATAGATCTGAACCAGGGATAAGAGATCCCCAGGGAAAGGAATAAGACAAATTCGACTTTCATTACTGCTGCACAGAGCTTGCATTGCTTCTTAGACATAAGGCTCTTGTACCTCACCCGTACGTTTTGTCCAGATGTGACCATTTCAAACACAATTTTATAGACATCCTCGTGTTAATTTTTCACTTCTCAATTTGCAGTCTTCTCCCTGCTGCCCAACTATTACTGCCACTTCTTACATTTTCCATTTTATTTTGCCTTATGCCTTTCAATAAATATCCCAACTATTTTTGTCCAACAACCCCAATATAGTAGGATTATTTTTTTCATTTTTATAATCTACCAGGTGAACTAAACTCAACAAATCATGTTATATTAAGTATTTGATGTCCATCATTATTTCATTGTGCTTTCGTACAAAAATGTCTTACGTACAAAAGTAGCTAATTGCATCTCCAACAAAACGCCAGTGGCTAGTTGGTATTTGATTTGTGCATAGCTAGTAATTTCCATGTGCCATCTCCTTTGATTCCTGTAATAAGATAACAAAGCAGACACCATATTGTTATGTTAGAAGTAAAGGGGATAGGTCTGAAATTAATTAGTCTGTCAGATATTTTATAGCTTACATAATTGAAATTCACATATTGGGTTGCTGTACTCCAAAGTTGTAATTGTTCTTCTGAGTCAAAGGCATTCATATTTTTCATGTAGACAAGTATACTTAAGGGTATTGAGATGTGATATATGTTTTAAATATATTTTAAATATATATTGAATATCTACATGCATGTTTTTTCTATAGGCACAGGTGCAGATATACATAAAAGTATATGTGAGATTCATATCTATACAACATAAAATGACAGTAAATTTTGCAGCTAATTTTAGTATAAGTAACTCTAATAAAAACATTTGCTTCCCTATATGTACAAAAATTACATCTATAATGCATCACAATCCATTGATAAGCAATATAGTGTTTCCTAAAATGTATTCCCATAATTTCATTCAAAATACTTTTACTAAGGATTGTTCAGGATATCCTGAACATTTGGTGAGATACAAAGCTTTAGCTGATGAAGATTGTTGATCAATATTTATAACTGTTCACTGACCAGCCTGGTTGTTGCTAGACTTGGGGGCTATTACAGCGACCTTTTAAAATATTGAAGAAACTTTTATACTGAATGACTTTTACATGAAATATTTCCCTGAAGCATTCCATGATTTTTGATAGCTTTTTATCCAGAGTTAAAAGTTTTCCAAACTGGAGTCAGCACTCTCAAAACACTGTTCCTGCATCATCAATTAAGTTAGGACAATGTTTTAAAACCTTTGCTATCATTTCAGCAATAACCACAGTCTCTCAACAGGATGAAATGCTTTGTAAAGAAACCATTTTCCTTGTTTATGCATAAGAAGAAGCTATCTGTTGTTAAATATTTATGAAGAGATAGAAATAATTTAACTGTATCTTTAGCATGTAAGTACCACATCTGCAATTACTTCCTTAACTGATGTCTTAAACACCACAAGGTCATCATCTAGGGTTGAAATCCATTCTTTCTAAATTACCATTTATGTGGAAAATTGACCAGCTTCTATGAATCACAAATTTTCTACGTGCAGTCAAAAAGATCAACCGTTTCCATAACCTTTTCCATTTTTCCCTCAGTAAAATCCTATGCAACAGCTATGGCCTCCTAAAATGTAGTTCTTAAAAAAATGGCTTAAATATCTAAATTACTCTATGATCCATGTAGGTGAGGAATGGGTAATGTGTTCATAAGCACAAAAGCCAATTTATGCATTTCTATACAAGTGTCTGAATAACAATATACATTGTCAGTAAACAATAGTAGTTAGAAATGTATTTTTAAACTAATTTTGAGGAACATGCCTTAATGAAACTTAAGTATGTTGTCAATCCTGGTTGAACGATCTACTTATATCGTTAATTTCAAGTGATTTTTTTTACTATGAATAAAAACACTTTAGAAAATTAAAAAAGTATTTATAGTATATTTCTGTGTGAATTTCATGCAAATATATGGAATTATATATCTATGTACTATATACATACATACATATTACATAAAGTTTTTTGTCCAAATCAATCTTTACTCCTTCTCCAATTTCTCTCTGTTGTTGTATATTAGTTTCCTCTATAATTTAAATGCTCCATCCTTAAGGGAAGCTAATTAAGAGAGGAAATAAACAAAGCTTTAGGAAGTCCATGAAACTAACCAAATTCATCAGGCTCTTCCTTTTCCAGGAATAAAAAAGTGGTAAAGATTGCTGAGACTCAAACCAAAAAAAAAAAAAAAAAAAAAAAAAACCTCAGTTGGGCCATGGTGGCGCACACCTTTTAATCCCTGAAATCAGGAGGCAGAGGCAGGCAGAGCTCTGTGAGTTCAAGTCCAGGCTGGTCTACAAGAGCTAGTTCCAGGACAGGCACCAAAACTACAGAGAAACCTTGTCTTGAACCCCCACATCAAAAAAAAAAAAAAAAAAAAAAGGTTGCTGAGATTCTTAGACAAAGCCAATCACAGAAAAGAGTCAGATTGGTCAAATTGCATAGAAGAACCAAAAACCAATAGAACTGCTGAAGAGGAGATATATTCACTCTGGGTAGCTGCCTGTAGCCTATTAAGTATATCCCTGCCATCTATCCCTAGATGGTTTGGTGATGTATCTATCTTTGGTCATGCATATTCTTTGTAAGCAAATACGTAATTTTTGTCCCAATAAAAATAATCTCAATAAATTAATGAAGGCAATATTTTTTAAGTCTATTCTCTTTTGTTCTTTTTTTTTCCCACTAGGCTATGCAACCTAACACTATTTTCAATTCTTTGAAACCACACAGCATGTTACAATACTTTTCATGATCTTCATTAAAAACCAATCTCATCCGTGTCTTATGTGCAAAGGTCTCAGAGCACCCATGGTTTTGGTTATTAATACACTTGCATGGAATGCCGCATATCTCAATAGTTGTCAGTATTAATTTTATGAAATCAACCAGTTACTAAAATACTCATGTTGTCTTCAAATGCAAGGATAATTATCTGAAGTGTGTCTCATTGGGGATATACCTAAACCTACAAAATCTTTCAGAGAAATTAATATACATCAGTTTCATTTAAGCACACCAGAATCTGGTTTTCAACAGAGAATAGCAAAACAAGAAAAAGAATTGTCATATTAAGCTAAATGTATCAAAATTCAGCATCTTGTTTATTCCAATTCAAAACAATGCTTCTCCTTCAACTCAACACTTGACATTATTAATTTTAAGCTACAATCTTTTTCTCTATAAAGAAGTGACTCTGGGTCGATAAGGGAGAATGTGAAGTTGTTAAATTTATTTTATTTTTATTTTAAAGAAAACGAACTTTTGTTTTTTATTTTACATACCAATCCCAGTTTCCTCTCCCTCCCCTCCTCTTCTTCCCTCATCCCAACCCCCATCCATTCCTCAGAGAAGGTAAGGCGCATTGCTTTGGCGGAAGGTCCAAGATCCTCCCTACTATATCTAGGCTGAGCAAGATATCCATCCAACGAGTACATGCAATAGGAATAAGTCTTGGTGCCACTGCCAGTGGCCCCACATTCTACCCCAGTCATACAACTATCACCCACAATCAGAGGGATTAATTTGTACCTATGCTGTTTCCTTCCTTGTCTGACTGGAGTTGGTGAGCTCCCATTAGCTCAGGTAAACTGTTTCAGTGGGTGTACCCATCATTGTCTTGACTTCTTTGCTCATATTCTCATTTTTCCCACTCTTCACCTGGACTTTGGGAGCTCAGCCCAGTGCTCTGCTGTGGCGCTTTGCCTCCAATTCCATCAGTTGCTGGATAAAGGTTCTATGGTGACATTTAAGATATTCATCAACCTGACTTCAAGGCAAGGCCAGTTCAGGCACTTTTTCCTTTATTGTTTAGGGTCTTAACTTGGGTCATCCTTATGGATTCCTGGGAATTTTTCTCGTGCCAGGTTTCTTGTTTGTCCCTTAATGGCTCTCTCAATCAAAAATATCTCTTTACTTGCTCTTATCTTTGTCCTTTCTCCATCTCGACGATCCTGTTCCCACAAGTTCTCCTCTCCTTCCTCTTCTTCCCTCCTCTTCCCCTTCCAGCCTTCCATTTCCTTCACCCGTATGCTCTCAATTTTATCAAAGATACCATTGTACACCAGTTTGTCTTCTGTTAATGGTAACTCTTTAACCCATATTGGTTTCTAAGTTAAGCATTTTAAAGGTAGGGCCATTAGTACCTCTACTGGTTTGCTAGTTGCTTTGTGTTCTTTTACAGCCTGAATGGCTGGTGACCTTTGTTTATAGTACCTTATAATATCCTTCCTGGAATTGTATCTGGAACCACAGGAATGCTAATCTGGCTATTCCATTGCTGCAGGAGGTCATGACCCCTTAAATTCACAGCAATATTAGGCACATATGGCCTCTGCTTTCCTCTATGTCCTTCTCTGGCCTTATGCATTGAACCCATCTCTTGCTTTGTTTCACTTGAGATAGGTTTCCAATTCCTAGGAATTAAACACCTGCCTCTTGAAGAGGTCAATTTGGATGCAAAGAATCTGGAGTAATGATACTCATGTCTGCACTCGTGTGTATCAAGCCCACAATTACAATGCCATTTATAGGCACTCTGCTTTGGGTTTCGACCACTTATAGAAGTCTAATGAATATACGTGTCCTATTTCCTATGAGAATTTTTGATTCATCCTCTGTGTTTATTTCATCATCCAGAAAAGTATGTTTTTTTTTTTTTTTTCAGAAGGCTCTGGATTTTTAAATTTCCTCGTGAGGCATGTCCTCTACAGTGACCAGGAATGACAGTACCACTTTGTCTTGGGGGTCTGTGGGAGGCCCCCCAATGAGTTTCCTGATGGTACTGGGTTGCCTTGTCTTATCTTTTGTTTATATGTATTCATTGGTCCAATGTCAGCTTTTTGCCACATCTTCTACGTAATCCAGAATTTGATACCTTTTATTTTTACCATTCCCAGGGAGGACATTATTTCTAGGAATTACTTATCTACAATCCCTTCTCAGATGTCCAATTCTACCATAATTAAAATATTTGACATTTTGATTATTCCTCATACCTTTGGAAATTGCTTCTTCTACCTAAGATTCAATATTATAGTCAAATGTCTCAATTGCATGCAAGATCTATTCATCCATTGGTGTTGATCTAACATGTAAAGTCCCAAGTATCTTTTTGCATTCCAAGTTGGCATTTTCAAAAGCCAGAGATTAAATAAGTACTTGTCTTGCATCTGGGTCTGTTACTCTTATTTATACAGCCTTAGTAAATCTTTGTAAAAAGTCACTAAAGGGTTCTATCTGATAGTGTTTAATCCTGGTATATGATACAATTTGTTTTTCTAGTTCTTGAATACTGTCCCAAGCATTTACGGCTGCCCTGTGACATAGGGACAAGATTTGTTCATTGTAAATAGCTTGAACCTATGGATCTGCATAAGTGCCAACAACAAGAATTTGTCTTGGAAAGTCTCAAGTCCTTTTGTTTTTCTCTGTTGTTCTAAAATCTCTGCCTCTCCCCTGAAATAACATTTCCATAATAGTTGAGACCCATCATCCAGGACTGCTGAAATTAACTGAAGCCAGTCATATGTCATGGCCTTAATGCTAGAAGTCCATGTCTTTATCATCTCCATAAAAAATTGGAAATGCAAGCCATAAATTAATACCGCTTTCTTAATTTCTTTTAGATCATTAATTTCTATAGGTATCCATCTACCTTCTTTGGATCCTTTTGGGCCTTTAGAACCTGATGCTTTGTCAGAGTAGATTACAGGGTTGAAAGCTAAAACCCTGGGTAAGTCATCTCTGATAGCTACTGGTGATGTTAAATCCTGTCCTTGTACCACCTTTTCCTGCTCATTAGCTCCAATAATTTTCTCAGTCATTTCAAACCTTTTTATTACTCTCTTTTTTAAAACCTGAATCTCCTGGCAAGTATGTATTTCTAGTGATTCCATTAAGACACCTAGGCTCTGACCCTCATTCTGCACATGTGATTCCAAGGTCTGAATTTTTTCCTTTAAAGATAACATCTCATCTTTGGACATTATTTGGATAGCATGCAAATTGCCTTCCTGGAGAGATACTCTATATGCTAACCTATCATAACTTTTTAACAAATTTTGATTGTCAGATTCAACAGTATAAATTCTTTCAGATAATTTCTCTGTACCCTTTGACATGGATTCAATTTTTTTCTGTCAAATTAATGTTATACTTTTCAATAGTATTAATATTTTCAGGTAAGTTTTGATTTTCAGTGGTATTAATCCTGTCAGAAAGTTGTTCATTATTAGTCTGTAAAGACTGTATCATTTCTAAAAGTGCCTCATTCTTCGTTCTGTTATCAAACCATTTTCTTGTGGATATAATATGAAGAAAAAAGCTGAGTCCCAATATTCAATAAATGAATGTATTACGGTAACCATATAAGCCTTGCAGAATACAATCCATAGTATTAGCAAAATGCTGAATATCTGTAGTAGACACTTCAGTGTACTGAAACATCAATACTAATTCTAATTTATCACAAATATCTTGTCATATTTAGGTGGACCCTGAAGGATGGTCAAAAGGAATAATCCCATACTATATGCAGTGACAAGTAGAGTTTATTCAGTGACCAGATTTATTATGTGCAAATCTTAGACTTTTTTAGGGAGTCAAGCACTTGAAAGAAAATTTACATATCATGTTTTCCTAAACTAATCCAGGAAAGTAGAAATTCATGACTCTCGTACTCCAAAGGAAGTTCCAGAAAAACTGTATGGACCTTGCATCTCAGGTACATAGACTGTGGTAGAGTGTGCCCTTTGCACTCAGTAGGCAGTGCATGCAATAGCCACCATTACCTGGGAATTTTTTTAAAGACAAATGATTGTTGTGGACATGTTCAGCCTGATTTATGATGTTATATTAGACTCTGGTTCGCCCAAGAACTTAATAAGACATATGATATTAAATAACTTTCATATTTTAAAAGCCAGAGATCAATTACTGTTTATATTATTTTCATTACTAAATGGTTTAACAGACTTTAAAAATAAAGATGATTTCACATCTAACACACTATTCCAGTTTAGTTTTTTTTTTTTTTTTTATGCTGGATTTCTCGGAACATATCTTTGCTGACATATTAATAAATGCTAAGGCCTTCTGGAATCTCTAGATATACTATTTTGGTTCATAAATAACATTATACTTGAGGCATACTTTCTTCTCCAGTAGTTTTCTAAGCTCCTTCTAACACCAGAAACACAAGGTAGGGGCAGACGAGTAATAGGTTGAATTCTCTATGGTCTGTGATTCAAATACATTGTGTTTTAAGCATCATATTCTTACCATCAAGTTTTGGAGGGTAGCCAAATATTTTAGCAATAGCCTCTAACATTTTGAGGCCTTTGTGACTCCATTGGTCAACAATTCAAAATGAACGATAATTCTTAACCTCACTCAGCTGTGAATCCTGCAAGCTACATCAACAGCTGTCATGATAACATATGTCCACTGCTGTAATTCTGGTGCAAATGTTATTGGAATAACAAAACATTTTCTGATTGGATCTGTGGCCTAATGTATGGAATGGAACTCATAACTGATACTGCTAAATGGGGCAAAGAACCCATACCTAAATAGGGCATAGGTCCTAGGGGAAAACTCAATACTGTTATTCTGCAAAACTGACATAATCTTAAAAATGATTCTTAATGATTTATAGTTATATCTGTAATTAAGAACATTTCTTAGTTCTCAGCAGTGAAATGTCTCCTTGCAGTAACTGATATTACCTCAAACTGTTGAAGTGTAGAGAATAAAAAGTCTTTTGCGTGCTCAGTCCTAAATGGGACATTCATGTAACACCCTCGCTCAAATTTACTATTTGAATCAGGAATGTATTTCCAGATCTGAGTTTTTGCAAGTAATATTCAACCTCTCAACAAAATGTCATAATTTTATTGGAATAATGAATAAGGTTGTGGTAAGGCTGAAAATTATTGTATCTCTTAGTATAAGAAAGCCAACTCCTCATTGACACAGACAGAAAAGATGTGGGTATTTTCCCTAATAGATAAAACTAAGGGAAGGGTTGAAAAAGAGGCAGTGACAGAAGGGCTCGCATGAAGTCATTTAGAAAGAGATTGGTAGGAGCTATAATGCAGAGTGGAGGGCTAAAATGTGGCCCATGTTCAGCAGAAGTTAGATTGCCTTCTTGGTGGGTGTGACTTTCATTTTTGAGACCTTCAGACTGTTACAGTGCATTCCTATGGAATGGGTAGCTTATAAACAAAATAAGCTTGCTTGTCATAGTTCTGATGTCTGGAAAGACCATGATCCAGTTGCCATCATAACTTGCATCTCTGGATTGCATAGAAGTTCCTGTTCATATTCAGTTGGTCATATTTTTTATCATGTCATAGAATCTATCACAGCAGAAGAACATGAGAGAGAAAAAAACAGTTACTTCATGTCAAGTATAAAAGATAGGAAGATGAGGGTCTGTTGTTCAACTATCTACTTCAATCTCTTATCAGCAATGAGTAGTGGCCCTTTCAGTAACCTTCATCTCTTACAGGTCCTAACCCTTGTCAGTAAGACCTCATTAGAGGCCATGTCTTTAACACACAGGACTGAAGAGTACACACTCCAGATACAAACTACAGTGGCTTGCTTTCATATGGATAGCTATATTCTCACAGTGGTCATACAGTCTAGAAATTGGGAGAGACACCCCTGAGGCCTTTTTTTTTACAAGGCCCCTACTTCCATTTTTGGGAACTACATTTTCATTCACTAGTCATTTCATTGAGTAGTAAGATTTCAGCATACCAATTTGTAGAGGAGAGTACCATATATATTATCATGGTTAACTCTTCCTCAGTTTCATGTTCTTGTTACATGCAGACAGTTACCTGTTACTAATCTCAGAACTTTTAACTTTTTCAGGTATAAAATCAGAAAGTCTAAAGTTGAAGCATTTCATGTAAGTATGACCTACCTCAAAAATTATAAGGAGACTTTGGGTGGATCTATCCTAAACGTAGTTCACTTCCCACTTGGGAGTCTGTGAAATTAGGGAAGTTATGTTCTTCAAAAATGCAGTAGTACAAGCAAGAAACAAGTGTTCCCATTCTAAGGGAAGAAAAATAAGAAAGTCATAACAGACCTTAAAACATTATAAATCCTGAGGGATTTAAATTATATGCCCTTGTCTCTATATTCTCACTCTCATATAATGGGGAAGGGAGTCCTACTATTGAGCTGTAGCATTGCTATGTACAGCTAAGCACCCAGGGGTGAACTTTATTTGTTCTTGTTGTTTGTTCATTTGTTTTCTTCATCAGAGTGTCATGTCAACCCAACTAGCCTTGAGCTCACTAGATAGGTGAGGATGACTATAAACTTATGATTCTCTTGTCTTAACCTCCCAAGTTCTGGGTTTGAGGGTTAAAGCCAAATGCTTTTACCTGAGGATTGAACATACACGTTTATACATGCTATCTAAGCACTATACTAAGAGAGCTACATCTCTAGCCTTCTGTTGAGTAGTTTCTAAGTAATCTGCACATAGATAATTAGTGTATTTTTATTGGTGAATATCATTTCCTGCTTTCATTTATCTATCAATCTCTTCATGAAAAAATAGGATTGTTTGTAATTAGAGATACTACAAGTTGAAGGATGTTGAAATGGTCTCACATGATCTGAATAATGAGGCACTGTCCCTTAGATATGAACTGTAACTGATAGAACTTTGAAGCAGCTCTATCACATATTTTATATTTTATATGGAACAGAATAAATCTTCATATATAAAATAAATGCCTCAGTAAACTTACTTTTATTACTAGGCTTATAAAATTAATCAACAAGAGTTATAACTGATTTTACAACTGTCATACTTTGAAATGCTTGATTCTGGTCATCCACCAGTCTTTCCTTAATAATACTGCTGTGTGTATGTGTGCAGGTGATATAATTTGTAAAAAGTAAATCAATAAAACCACTCTCCTTTAATATAGTATTCAAAATGTACTCATATTTGACCTCTAGACCATTTTCTAATACACATTTAATGTCCACTACAATCTCAGTCAAAATTTTGACAGATATTATTCTCTGAAGCTGTATCTTATAGGCATGTATTATTATTGCTGGTTTCTTATGGAGGATTTGAAAAACTGGCAGCTGAGTGGTTTTATTAAGATATACTGGTAGGACAGACAGTTAGATAATCTATCTAATTTCTTGCATCAAGCAGGCTGTTTTTTAATCTCCATCTAAGTTGTCTGTTCTGTATTTTATTTATTATTTATTTATTCATTTATTTATTTATAGGTCTAAATAGGTAAACTAAGACAAGAATTTGTTTTATTTTTAAAAATGCAACTGGTCCATATTCCTTGTGTCTATAGATGTTTTAATGACTTCACCAGATTTCTTTAAAGAAAAAAAAAAACTGCATTTTAAAAGCAACTCCAGTCCCATGTCTCAGAAAGACCACTTTACAGGGAAAATTAAGGTTCTTTGGCATTTTGAACATTTCTAATTTCATGGCCAAACAAGCATTTTTGGTGTCTTAATTCTTGTGTGTTAATAAGGCATTGAAAGTCATTAAGCATCAGTTGATAAATCTAAATGGATGCACCATGTGCAGAGGCTATTAAACTGTGAGCAATGAAATAACCTCTTGATACTCCACCCAAGTTGTGGTTAAAACTGCAGTATTTGAACACTGTGAAATTATCAGTGAGTTCCAGTGCATGATTTAGTGGCCCATAAATGTGGAGGATTAAATTAGAAATGACCTCTAGCTTGAAATCTCAAAAGGCCTTTCCTGCAAAATATAGCATGAACTTGGAATGAATGGAATTGCAATGTTAGACATGATTACATGGACAAAAATGATGTAATCTAAACACAGATTTCTTAATTTACTTTCCATTTAATGTAGGAAAAACAATATTCTTTCCTGAAGAAGGACTAGAACAAGTTCCCAATTCCATTCTTTAATCAATCAACAAGAGACTATTTTTTCTTTAAGGAAAACAAATTATGATGGAATTCTTGGCATGGTAAAAGTCCTGTGACTCAAGCTAAGTCACTGAACATGGCCATTTCCAAAAGACTGGAAGCTGTAGGAAACTGGGAGCAGAACTGTGCCCCCAAAAGTAGTGTAACAAAATAGAACACCTTTTTGGAAGCCTGCCCACAAAACAAGTACTTTAAACACTTTCATAGCAATTGGAGCACTGATGTTTGGACTTGCCGCCTATGCTTCAGGCATCTCTGTATCTCAGCTTGTAAAATATGGCAACAGGATTTGGAAGGATTCTTTTCCTCCCTTCTGGATTCTCTTGTGAAGGTTTTCAGACATATTTAAGCTGAAAAGATATTTTTAATATCAAACCTTTCTTTTTCAAATAACCTTGCAAAGATGTTAAGGATAAATACATCACATGAGTTCATACCAGCATATAGAATACATTTCTTGCAAAATAAACAATACAAATAAGATTAAGGGATGACAATTTTTGGTTTTCAATTTACACAGGACCATATTTGATCTGCAATGCTTAAAACAAATTCTAGTCACCAGTCATCTGACGTACTCTCCCACATTCCTCACTGTTAATTCAAACATTCCCATGATTGGCACCAACCTTGAAGTTAACTGCTTGGAATGAATTTCTGTGAATGGTTTGCAAGGATTCAAATGGTGTCCCTCGAATTAGAAAGTTACATGAGTATAAGGAATTGTACCTGAGCTTCACATGCTCTAAAATATACTATCATGCGGTATAAAAAGATCACTTATTGGATAGGAATGAGGACTGGCAAATGACAGCATTTGAATGTAAAAAAGCCGGAAGTAAGCAGGTACTAAATGATTATGGGTAATTGATTCAGAACTTTTCAGCCACATGTTATCTCCGACTGTGAAGGAGCTGCAAACACTTATGTGGTCCATTTGGATTTTGAAATATTTTTTTCTGCATTATTCTGACATGTTATGCTGGAGAGAAGTCGTAGATGTTTGAGAAATGCTAGTTTTGGGGTTTAACCATGGATTGGGGTTAGTGGATGTGGTTAACCATGGATGGGTTTGATAAGTTTCAGGAAGTGAATATGTAATCATTACTCAACCTTAGAACTAGGCCACATAAGGTGTGTTTTCAGACATTTTAAATTATAACTATGATGAAGATACTTTTATTAAGACCTAAAAACATTTTTTATGAAAGCATTTGTCACTTGCAAATGTGGAAGAACAGTTGTGAAGGGGAAAGAATGACTTGAAGAATATTCCTCTTCTCACTGTTGCTACCATTTTCTGAATATAGTTCTTTTTATTTCTTTCTTTCTTTATTTTTTTTTATTGAGAATAAGAAAAAAAAGTTAAATTTCATTATTTATCAATTTTATTATTAATTTCATTAATATCAATGAAATTAATTTTCATTAATTTCATTGATATTAATGAGTATTAGTATTCATTAATAAAATTTCATTATTAATTATTTTCATTAATTAAAGCTTCCTAGAGTTCCAAATGAATTAACACCAATGGCTTTGGCGCTGCTAAAGTACTCCTTTTAATACCAACTGTGTTTACCTCCTCTTCTTCATCATTTAATAGTTCCTTAAATGTAGATATCTCAACTTTTTATTCCAGAAGCTTGTAGACTTGTGCAGACTTCTATTTTAGGTTTTGAACTCTACAACAGCAGGGGAAGAAATTCTCATGATTTAAAGCCATTAATTTCACAACAGCTTTAATAAAAAATAAATGCACCATTTGGAAACAGGCACAAAGCAAATACTCAATAAATATGTTATATATAGATTAATAATAAAGTGAAAGAGGCACATTCATGTCCATGAAATCAGTTTCTTTTTTCTTTCCCTGTGATCTTGGGTTTAATTGGCATCAGTCTCTGAGTAAAAATGATTTTGGAGTAATGTGCCCCTCCACTGTGAAATTTAAATAACTTATTTACTAAGAGACGAGAAATAGCTGAACATAGTCTATTTATATTAGCACTCATGACTAAGAATATACCCTCTGTCAGTTGCCTTGTATTCAAATGATGACTGTGCCATATGTTTAATGACCTTGTGTAAGTTGTCACAATAATTAATTCTAATATAAAAATAACCATGGGGATTAAATAAAATTTAAAGTAAAAACAACAGGGATAGCACCTCACTTTTTCTTTTATAATTGTCCATATATTTTAAGTTCTTTTCTATGTGGCTATATCACAACTATAGATATACCAAAACATTTTAGATACCCTAAGTATTATCAAACAGTTTTTTATACAGGAGGGACTTCTACTAAATTCCTACAAGCAGCTTCTATGTTGACATATTCTGAAGCAAGCATTTCAAGGATAAAAATTTTATCATTTGGGCTTTTACAACTTACCAGTTGCATGCAATAAAACAGAAACATTTCCCCAGTAAATTATTTGTGGTTTTTGTGGTTTAAATCATCGAAGAAGAAAAAAAAACTGAATGAATAACTGATATTGATAACATTTTGTGTTCAGGACCACGAACAAGGATAGTAAATGAGAGACTGAGATTTAAAAGCAAGGTAGAGCCCTAGACATGCACATAGATTCCAGACAAGGAATTTTCCATGGACAGATTTTTCTTTTATGCATACAATGAGCCATCATTTTTATTGCAGTTTTGACTCAGTATTTGTGAATTTGGACTTGGCTATCACCCTATCCATGACTGCTGTTCTTTTTGTGACTGAAACCTCAGGGGTGACCTGCTTTCCATGAAGGGTTTTCTCCAGATAGGATGGGCTATGTAATGCTTGACTTTACAGGCTTAGGTCATTCACACTGCTGCTGCTGGCACTGCATACGCTGACATAAAATGAAAACAAAATGAACTTTTGCTAAGTTAAAGACATCCACAGGGAAATAGCAGGAATTCCACTCCGCACTTCTCTGGTTCACTTACGTGAAAAAGACCCTACTGAAATAGTTTGAGACTGTCTCTTCTGCTTTGTTTTGTTTGTCGTTTCCATCATGAAAAAAAAAAAAAAGAATGCTTTCAAGAAATATGTCAAGGAACTCCAGATGGCTGTAAATATACTTATGTCTATGTGTTTTTCTTTGGGAAAAATTACTATGCTCTTGAACTTACTGTTTAAAAAAAGTTCGTAAGTATGTAGCTATTTCATAAAATCATTTTGCAAGCATCATGTTTGGAAATTTACATAAAAGTCTGATATTTGCTACACTATACTTGAATTACCCTTCATATCTTTGAATATACTTGTAGTTTATTACCAAATACTCCATTTTGAACATGCTGTTTAATGCATTGTTACTTTTTAAAGTAACTCATTCATTGTTTCACTCAGTCACTTAACAGAACATGTTTTTATTTATTTATTTATTTATTTATTTATTTATTTATTTATTTGTTTATTTTGATTTTCGAGACAGGGTTTCTCCGTAGCTTTTTTGGTTCCTGTCCTGGAACTAGCTCTTCTAGACCAGGCTGGCCTTGAACTCACAGAGATCCGCCTGCCTCTGCCTCCCGAGTGCTGGGATTAAAGGCGTGCGCCACCACCGCCAGGCTTCAGAACATGCTTTTTTCATTTCACATGACATATTATATTTCTGTTCATAGTGGAGGACAAGAATACACTCAGGAGACTCTGATGTAGGGTAGAGTGCCATTTATATGTATACCATTAGCCCAATTGTCACTGCCAGGTAAGTCTTACATTTTGTAGCATGCAATCAGTGTGGTTTAAGTAGAAATCACTTGAATTACAGTCACTTTTATTGTGCTATCTGCTGGGTGCTAAGCAAATGAAGACTAGAAACAGTCCCTGCTTATGTATTGTATGACATTTGCATAAGAGGTGAAGATAACGACAACACTGGTAAATACACATTAATAAACTTGACAACTATTCTACACTTTTCCTTAGTATGAAAATATTCAATCACAAGATAAAGCCAACTTAACTCTGTATTTATTATTCACTGCAGGGCAAACCATACCCTGTTGGTGTCCACTGTTATTGGGTATCAGCAGAACTCACAGTTTGTGTGCAAGGGGAGAGTCAGAACAAGAATTGCTGTCAGAAATGATGGCAAGACATAGGTCTGGTGAAGGTTTTATGTTGTGAAAGTACTTGATCTGGAAAAAACCCAAAAAACATCCAAGAGACACCATACTTCCTAAGTCATTGGCACTTTTATGATGGAGTCAGAGGGGATAGTAGATGGTATTAGGGCAAAAATGTTCCCTAATGCTCCTGCCTGGGTCAGGGTATGAAGAAGAATTCTATTTCCTGCGCTAACTATGTCAGCTTTCATCAAATGACTGGATTTGGCTGATAAAATGTTCTCCATTTCCAAGAAAAAGCTTTCAGAAGCATTGCATCACCCCCAGTGTTCTCTGTTCCTTCTGTTTGAGGAAGGCTGTGTTCTCGAAAGCTTCTCCATTAGCTGGTTCCGAAAATGAGAAGAACAAAGCAAAGCCACATAATGAAGAGAATGAGGGCAGAAAACACATCTCTGCCCAATTAATCACGAAAATTTGGAGGCTCATTTTTCTGGAATCAAATGTAGTTAACGACAGAAAAAAAAAAGGGGGGGGAACATTCTTGAAGACTGCTCCTGGTTTCCCTCTTTCTTCTCCCTTTCCCTTTTACACACACACACACACACACACACACACACACAATGTAGGTCCATGCTGGTAATGAAGCATCCATTGTATTATGTTACAAAGTAGTGAGAGTAATGTGCTTCATCTACGTACAAACAACAAGGGAAAATTTGCATGGAAATAGTTTTGTGCCCCAGTTGTGGAGGATCTCACGAGTTTGGATACTCAGAGTAATTTTTTTAATATACCATTTAACTGGGCACCAGTGAAATGCTACATGAATGAACATGACCTATTAGAACTACAACTAAAGAAACATTACATCTAGGAGGTAAAAGATAAAGCTCATACTAACTTGAATGTCTTTAGGTGCTACATTTGTTGAGAATATGTCAGATTCATTAACAGAATTAACTAAATTATAGAAGAACTTCTAAGACAAAAATTGATTATGTTTTAAGTACTACGAAAACCCAAGATGTAACTGCAACAAGGGTCTGTAGATGTCCATTGGACAAATGAGGTTTGATACTGGGAACAGACCCTGTGAGTAGAAATACTGACTTGGAATTTATAACCCTAATGCAGCATATGACATCTGAGGAAGATCAGGGATTTGAGTTGCAAAGTTGCTGGTATGAGATGAGGAAGAAGTACATCTAAAAACTATTTAAAAAGGCAAGAAAATTTGTGATTCAGAAATGTGTTCCTTTTTCTCTTTGGTCATCTATAAAATGGGGCCAGAATTTGCACCATGACTGTAGGTTGGCTTGGATGTTTCTGTTTCCCTAAATTTCAAATTTAAATCATTCCTCTCTAGGTTGAAAAAAACTAGGAGATGGCACCATTTGAGAAATGTGTATATGTTAGCTGCCCAGCATATGATATTTTCATATAGCAGTATGAAGAACTAAGGCAGTTGGAAATTTAGGAGAGTATTAAATGATAAGGTTTGCTAAAATACTTCTCACAATGATTGGTCCAAAGTAGAGGAATCAATGCCCTCCCCTTTCTTCCCAAAGTCCTTTCATCACACCAATATTGATATAGTGATTTTGCAAACTTCTTGCTAATGTCCCTCTTCTGTAACTTACTTACACTCTTATCTTCATTCCTTCAAGTAATTTTCTGACCAGTGTTCAATGCTCCACTACAGAAATAACCTAACAAAGGTGCTTGTCTGAGCTGGTGATCTGTTTTGAACAACATTTCTATTCTCTGATCCAAGAAGGACCTATAGAATTAAAAAAAAAAAAACCTTACTGCTAAACGCTAATTATATGGAAACTGTGTGTCTCAGAAAGGTTATGTTCAGTTTAAACAACACAGGTAAAGAGCAGCAGGAAGACAGTATTCAGAAAAACAAGTTCTGGTGTGAACCCTGTTTATGAACACATGCAAAATAGAGAACACGCACATCTTCCATGTCACCTAAGTACAAACCTTCAGGGTGATTTCTGAGTACCCACTCTTGTTTTGTCCTTTATCCAGGTTGATTATCACATGTGTCCTCACACGG
This sequence comes from Alexandromys fortis, assembly GCF_014885135.2. NCBI lineage: Eukaryota > Metazoa > Chordata > Mammalia > Rodentia > Cricetidae > Alexandromys > Alexandromys fortis. Next base: position 1,518,574 of record NW_026067953.1, on the reverse strand, counting down.
ACACTTTAAGTACCTAGGTCAGTGAGCTTACCTCTGACCAATGAATAGCCCCCTCTTTCCATATCTGTCATGTAATTTATTCTCTACACGGTGTTTTTTCAGATTTGAAGTATTAGAGTAAATACAACTTCCTGGCTTCCATTATTTCACTGCTTTTGGAAAAGACCCTGATATATTGATATAACTGTGCTATGTCTTTGGTTTCAAATCAGAGATAGACTCCTGATTGAAACCTGACACTAGAGCATAACCTTTTCTGATGCTTAGTTCTGGGCAAAGACATGTTGGTTTTAAAACTCTGTGGGTGTCTGTTTGTTGTTATCTTCTACATGAAAAGATAAACTAGTTTTTTTCCCCTTTCTCAGGTTTGTCAATTAATTAACTTTCTCTTACATAAGTCAGATGTTCTATCCTACCTGCAGTCCAAAGGACACTAAGCATTTGTTATATTGCAAAATATAAACGTAGTATAGTATAAATACAAGTGTAGTTATGCTGTTCCCATTAAAGACATCAAACTAGCCGGACGATGGTGGTGCACACCTTTAATCCCAGCACTCGGGAGGCAGAGGCAGGTGGATCTCTGTGAGTTCGAGACCAGCCTGGTCTACAGACCTAGTTCCAGGACAGGCACAGAGAAACCCTGTCTCGGAAAAAAAAAAGACATCAAACTAATTTACAGTTATTCATTTTGAACGTTTCACAGTATTTGATCTCCAATTGAGATATTCTGTTTTCTTTAAGGCTTGAGTTTTAGTCTCATTCATTTTTCTCCTTTTCACCCATTTCCTTTAATTATTGCCATATATGGTTTGAAGATGACCCTTGGAAGGTAATGTTAGCAACGTGAGCCTTGGAACCATAGTTTATAAACCTAAATTCTTATTTTCCAGCTTGAGGACCAACCTTAGCAATACATTTAAATTCTTTGTATATCACATTCTTGGTCTCTAAAAAAGAGATAGCTAGCTCCTGCCTATAATGAACTAATGAGGATCAAATAACAGTCACAAAAAGATTAGTTGATCTTAGGCTGAAGATTAAGGGCTTGTTATTATAACTACTCTTTGCATTCCTGAGTTATATTTTGTATCTTCTACTATCTGAATGTCTTTCTCTGTTCTATGACAAAATCTCCAAAATTTATAATATATATCATAAAACCTAGATCAAATATAACCTTTTTGAGTCAGTCTCCCAAAATTACCCCTCATACTTAGTTTTTTTTGTCTCTGTGTGTTGAACTGTCATTGCCTATCTGTAATCAGAGGTTTTTCTGTCCCTCCCTGTTCCACAGACATTTCCAAAAAAATCACTCAGAGGCTTATATTAATTATAAACATTTTGCTAATGACCAGCTAGCTTTTAAATTTAGATTAACTCATATTTCTTATCTATGCTTTGCCATGCTATTCAAGGCTTCTTACCTCATTTTTCCATGTCTCTCTTCCTTTGAAGCTGGCTGCTGTTTCTCAAGCTCTGCTCTTGTCTGTATCTCTTCTTGGATTTCCTGCCTGGCTCTATTCTGCCTTGCCATAGGCCAAAAAAGCTTTATTTATCAATCAATGAGAGCAACACATATTCTTTGAATAGAGAAAGACCATCCCACGGCACCTATCAACAGACATCATCAGTTCTATCACTCTGCTTTAATCACTGTACACACGCATTCCTTTTTTTATGAATAGTCTCTAAAACCAATGAGGAATATGTCTATACACCATCTGTCTTGAGGCCTTTGCATTTGGCAGAATGTTTCAAACACCACAAGATCAAAAAGATGTGTATATTGGAAGAATATCTGGAACCAAATGTTTTACATTTTATCTCTATTGTCTTCTTTATGAAGGATAACTATGTATAATATCTCTAGTAAATTAAAGGAGTAGGAAATACTCCAAATGACTTATTTACTTATCAGGGTCTATTAACCCAATACTGATATTATCCCCCCTATGATGTACTTCGTTTTTGAGCCTAAGGAATTTAAGAAGACTCCTGGGAATGATGACAATTTAGGAAACAAGAGTTATCAGGGTTAGTTATCACCCTCAAGCAAAAGTTTGCAATTTGAATCATATATGAGTATGTACTCCACAACTCTTAAAGATTTCTGTAAGGAGGAGTTATTAGCAGGTAATTATTGATGAGGAAGGGATAATCAGTTTTTCCTGAAGGTGTCACCACTGATAGGTTTCCCATGATTCAGGAGATGTAGCCACACCCATGCATATATAGGCAGTATTCACTGAACTTAGTAGGTTATCAAAAAGAAAAATAAGAAATAATGAGAGGTATGTAGGTCTCTGCAAATACCAGACCAAGGAGAGTAAGAATCTGAGTAAGGAAAGAAGAAAGTCCAGTTTGACCAGTTTCCATAGCTGTATTGGTTCAAACTAGAATCTCTAGAGCAGTGACTCCCACCCTTCTTAACACTGCCACCCTTTAATACAGTTCCCCATGTTGTGACCCCAACCATAAACTTTTTTTCGGTGCTGTTTCATAAGTGCATTTTTTCTACTTACTGTCATGAATCATAATGTAAATATCTGATATACAGAATATCTAATATGTGACCCTCAAAGGGGTTGGGACTCACAGATTAAGAATCACTGTTCTAGAGTCTGACACTAGGCAGTTTATTTTAGGCATATTTAAGTATAGTGTAATTCGAGGGGGGCGGTTCCTGGTATAATACAGTCTCATGTCTACAATGAGGCATAATTACACTGATCTCTTTTAAAAGTGCATGTGACTTCTTCCATGAAGATGGGATCTAGAGATATGTTACAAGTCATACAGACAGAAGCACAGAAGTCAACATGGCTATCCGCCACCTCTGGTGTTGCTTGTGGGAACCTGGAGGAGCTGCTTGCTGTACAGATAGCACAGAAATTACCTTGACTATTACATACCTTCATTCACAGTCTTCTGGGTGGAAAACAGGTTTTGTATCTCTTATTTTGAAGAGATTCTCCCCTGTTTAACTCCTGGTTTCCTAGTGCATATCTGTGAACACAAGGACTTTTGTGCTTCTGACAGGCAGGAAGGAAGGAAAAAGGGAAGGAGGGAGGAAAGAAATGAATGAAGGAAGGAAGGAAGAAAGAATGGGTGGAAGGAAGGAAAAGCATAAGCAGAAGAAGCAGGAGTAGCACCAGAAGCAGCAGAAGAAGAGGAGAAGAAGTTGAAAGAGAAAATGCAGTAGTTGTTATAAAAATATAGAATGAGAAAATTTCTCTTCCTGTCATGACAAGAGTCCATCTGGCTGTTCTTCTGCTCTGTTCTTACCATTCACTGTGACTCAGTTTGTAGTTGTAGTGAAAGACTATGTCAAATCTAGGAGAAACCATGAAGAGCTGAGTCTGTTGGGACCAACAAACACAGCTCTTCTGTAAAATTTGTATGAAAAGATTTACAGGTCAGATCTGAAGCCCCAAAGCAGAATGATCCAAAATAGAGGCTGGGAGCTAGAGAAATTGTTAAGTAGCTAAGAAAAATAATGGTTCTTATAGATAAAACATAGTCAGTTCCCCCAATCCCACAGAAACCACAAGACTACCCATGACTACCTATAACTCCAACCCCAGGGAATTCAATTCCACTTTGCAATTTCCATGAACATTGGGCAAACACATGGTCTAAATAAAACACAGGCACTCTTCTTACACATATAAAAATAGACAAATCTTTTAAAATATGTAGACTTCACAAATGTATGTTAAAATCAGTGCAAACATTAATTTCACAGCACTAAAATCAATTTAAATGGTAAGCAATGAATTATTAAGTGTGAAATACCCAAATCTTTAGCTAACTTTCTAAAATATTTTATAAATCTTTTCTCATATATTTTATTTTCATGTTTGAGAAATTTGTATAGGTACTGTGTTTGCATAGTCCCTCCCAATCTCTCTCCTTCCTACAGCTTTTCTTATTGCCCCTTATTCTCAATTTAACAGCTTTTTATTATTTGATTTTTATTATTATTGTTTTACACCCACAAACAACTATATAAATATAACAAGATGTATTCATTTAGTGTTTTTTTTTTGTTAGATTTTAAATTGTTTTGAAGATACACCATGACCACAACCACTCTTATAAAGGCAAACATTTAATTGTGGTGGTTTGCTTATAGCTTCAGAGGTTTAGTCCATTATCATTATGATGGGACATGGTGATCCACAGGAAGATATAGTGCTGGAAAAAGAGCTGAGAGTTCTATCTCTTGATCAGCAAACAACAGGAAGTGAACTGTCTCACTGGGTATTGGGTGAGCCTCAAAGTCAGTTCAACAGTGAAGCTTCCTCTAGCAAAACCACACCTCCTAATAATGCCACCCCATTTGGGGGCCATTTTCTTCCCAACTACTACAGTGTTCCTTGGGTTTATATGTGTTTAAGGCTACAAACTTGGGATTTGATCACACACACACACAAACACACACACACATATATTTATCATATATCATTGGTTTGTTATTCTTAGAAGTTTTGATCAAAAACAAAATAATGAAACCTTTATTTTTGTTCTTTGTATTCCTTTTAAATGTTGCTAAGGACCAGTTTTAAAATAAGAGAAAATATGTACATATAGACATATATTCACTGTTAATAAAATACAAACATTGTTAAATTGGTGAAATTGAAAAAAAACTATATTATGGTAGTTTGATTAAAATTTATAGTCCAAATAACGATAAATATATTGTGATTACTTTATTGTAATTGTAAACAAACACCTGCCAGAAACAAGTAAGGAAGGGTTTATTTTGCTCATGGAGATTGGAGATGTTTCTCTGCATCCTCAGTCATCATAAATCAAAATCATCTATATTTTACCTTAGATTTGAATGGATAAGATTCTATTTCTTCTTCCTTTCTTTTCCAGTCCTATATGGAAATAATCACTCGTGTGGGCACTTTCAAGCTGAGCAAACAGTTTTGTGATAATAACTTTAATTTTAAAGTTTAAGTGTAGGTACAATATATACACATGGAAACAAACTGCAAGGCAAAAATATCTGAATGAAGAAATAAAACAACAAAATCACTAAGAGAAGTTAAGCAATGAAGCAAAATCAATGATCTTCTTGCTTCTCTTTAATCAAATGAGTTAAATAAAAAAGAAATCAAATATAAGTGCTGCAGAAGAGACTCCAAGATGAGAGAAAATTCTGGCAAATTTTACTCATTTAATAGGAGTAGATTCCACCCAAAGGATAAATATGACATGTAAGTACCATTTTATTCCCATTTATATTAGGTAGTAATTTGATGCATAATGACACTCATAGATTTATTTGTATGTAGTTTACGACAACATAAAAGGAAGAGTGACATTGGCAAATTTGGACAGAGCAAAGCAAACTTCTAAGGCCAGATGAAGTGTGTATCAGCCAAATGAGCTTTTAAAGCTATTCTCACGGCTGTGTCCATAAAGCTTCAAATTTCTGTGGCTCTGAGCTGCGAGATCATTTTAGAAGACTGTAAAACCAGTAGTATGTTTGTTTTTTCAGTTATTTCCTTGAAAATGGACTTCTCTGTCTCTATGTCTTAGGAACACCAACCCACACACTCAACAAATTGTCTTGGATTTCTGTTAATATTGACAGAAGGATGGTATTGTGTAAATAAATCAAGGCACTGTGATCTCACTCTAACCTAGTCACGGGTGTTGCCAATCCAATATATAAATAAATAAAGCCAACGGAACAGCAAGCTTCTGTTATGCGAGATTTCCCAAAGCCTTGAAATTAAGGTTTTAATTTTTTCTAGATACATTTTCCTCAGGCAAGTTTATAGGAGAAAATTGTTTCCTTTGGGAAAATTTATAAAGCAAAAAAAATAAGAAAAAAATCTTCATCTCAGACCTGTCCAACACATCATCTGAGTATGTTACTTTCATCTTCCACTTTCTAACCATGCATATTCATGGACACTTCTCCCTTCTCCACTGCTACCAACTTCCTCAAAGCTGACATTTCCCTTTCTCCTGAGCAGTGAATTTCTTTTCTTCCACACATATCACAGATGGTGCAAAGCAATTTGCTTATCTTTTTTCCATCCCACTTTCTACCAATTCCTCCCTCACTCTCTGGCATCTGTGAACAGGACCCCTTTACTCAGCCATCCCCTTGCTTGTGAAAGTTCACCACAGTCTCCTTGCTTTCTGGGGTACCTAAGCATGTATCCCATTGGCTTGTTTTTCACTTCATTCATCCCTCTGGTCAGATCTTGTTCAAGTTGGCTTTTTAGGGTGTGGAGATAGTTCATCAGGAAAGAGCTCTTACTGTGCATAGAAAAGGATCTGGATTTGTATAGCCAGTACCCATATGAATAATAGGATTTAGTCGGCTAAGTCTGTAATTCCAGATCTGGGTGGAAGCTGATAGGGAAGGTCAACAGAGACATTGCTTCAAGACAATAAGATGGAGTGGTAACAACAGAGGAAGACACCCAGTCTCTTCTTCAATATTCTGTATGGGAGTACAGAGGCTTACACACATGTTCACAGACACTACCCACGCCACATACCAAGAGCAACCTTCTTTAGTCATGTGTGAGGAAGCACCATTTACCATTGTCTATCTTGTATTCATCATGTCTACTTGAAATGATTTCATATTTCCTTTTCATTTGTTCCTTCTTTCATTAGACTTTATGCTCCATGGAGTCCGAGTGTTTAACTTACTTACGTATGCACACACTGAACCTGGAGTAATGTTTCACCTCCATTTGGATCATAATACTTATCATTTTATAAAAAGCCCTTAAGTATTTCCTCTTTCAATAAGACTCCTAAAGTAATGAGCCATGTAAACAACAAGCAGAGATCTTCTTTCTCCAAAAATGACATTGAAAATTTAAGTTAATATTTTGTGCAAAATATTTAATGTAAATATTTCTAAAATCGGGCACAAGAACAATATATTGGCTCTTCACTATTATCCAAAAAAACCCAAATCATTAAAAATGTAAGAATTTTATTTTCTATACTATTGGCACATTAATGGGAGATCAGGAGAAATATAGTCATGACAAGAAGCATAAGCATAGGAAGTAGGGAACACTTGCTGCATTTCTTTGGAAATGTAGAGAGTCCTGGATTAAAGCTGCTGATCATGCACAATATTTAGATCTCAGCTCTTTTGTTGATTATTTAAAATAGAATTGGTTTGTGTAATTCTCAATTTATTTATCCATCACATGGAACCATGAAACTGAGTATCAATTTCATTTGAAGATATAAAACATATATGGATACCTACAATTCTTTATTATAAATAAAAATGTGAGAACCCATGCTTATCTAGTTATAAATACTAACACTAGGAAACATGCTTTCTCTTCTGATTCCTATAAAACACACCAGTTACTTTTATTGCCTTCTCTTCCAAAAACATTGCAAGAAATTCAGCATCAATAACAAAAAGAAAAGAGGTGAAAAATTGTTGTTCATTCCGGTTTCCTCCTTTTACCTTTTACTGTACATCTCTCTGCTTTTCCAGAGAGGTCAGTGTCCTTGGTTAATAGAGTAGTCCTTATTTTAAGAAGTAGGAATATTTAGATATAAAGTTAACTCCGAGACACATTATAGATTCTTGGCAAGACAGGTCTATAATACAATATTTCTTTGGGACACATTATTGGCTTTTTCTTCAAATTTTCTTGGTACCACTTTCGAAAGTAAAACCTCTGATGGGCAGTTCAGAAGCAAATTGAGATCTGGCATTACTGACTTTCACAGACCGCTGGTGCCCAGTGCTTCCCTCTGGATGCTGAGTGCAGGATTGAGCATCACCGATGTCACCTTCAGAGTGAAGAATGGCAGCAGATTTTGTTGTTAACAGGAGTCCTATTATAATAACTTCATACCTCAGTTGGAGCAGTGAGACCAGGCACAATTATGGAACATTTTAGCTAAGCAGATGTGCCTCAATTCTTTGTAGAGATTACTCAATTCTTTCAAAGCTCAAGAGCAGCAATGACTTTCTCATAATGTTAGGCTTGGGAAATCAAGGCAGTGCATCAGCACTTTTTGCCCTGAAAACTTTATACCGGCTTGTTATTCTGCATGGGGGAAAAATGTTTAGAATTAATGATTCTGCTGTTACTCACAAAGACAAGAACGAACCAGAAAAGGGATAGAGATGACTGAGGAATGTTCTGTCCAGAATATTCATCCACACTAATCGCTGGTAAACTATTCATTTGTGGGGTCATAGCAGTGATTTGGACAGAACAGTGACATTTCTACAAACAGAATGCAAGCGAGAGAGGGCTCTTCTGAATAAGCCACACTAAAGCTGCAACGGAACCTTGGGCTGGAATTTGGTATCCAAACTTTGCTAAGAGAGTTTAGAGATGGCCAGAACAGACACTGTCCTTTTGTGTATGGCAATGGAACTGATTATGGCTCCCAATATCAAACAGTACTTCCTGCCACGCCCTCCCTTGTCTCCGTAAAGAGAGGGAACATGCTGGCTGATAGATTTCTCACTTAAATCTGGTACACTGTAGACCAGCAGATCCTGATTGGCAAAACTTTGCTTTTCTCTTGGAATAGGAGAATGCAGTTTCTGATTTAATTTGTGCTGAGATTCAATAATCTTTCACACACTTTGATTAGGCATTTAAGTACCCAGCAAGTAATGATTGTGGACCTGCAGTTATCTGATTAGAAATAAATGGTTTTCTAAGGAAGAAAGAACATTTCCAAGGTAATTTCATTCTTCCATTATCAATTTTTAGTGGAAATATGTTTTTTTGTGTATATAATCTCCTAACTCATAATTAATTAAGCCTATGATTACTTAAAAGTTTAGTAAATATGCAGAATATTTAGAGGAGAATAAAGTACTAATAGTTTCCCACCTTGAGGCTGAGGATATGACATGGACAGTTGTATGCATGCTACAAAAGCAGGGGAACCTCAGTTTGGTTTCCCAGAACCAATATAAAAATGCCCGATGTGTTGTGAATATCTGTAACTTCAAAGTGTTGAATATATGGATTGAGAAAGGTGGGGCTTGTTGAGCAGCAGGGGTAGCCAGCTGCACAGCACATTGTTCATGTGCACTCCAAGGCACACAAAGATATAGCACATGTGTGTGCAACACACACACACACACAAACACACACACACTGTATTTATTTAATATTTGAGGAGGAGTCTCATAGAGTCTGAATAGACTTCAAACTCTTCAGGTACCCAAGGAATAACTTGAACTTCTATTCCTCCTGTTTATACTCCCTATGTGCCAGGATTTGAGATATGCACTAATCCCCACCACTGCCTGGTTTACATTGTGCTACATCTCAAACACACGGCTGCCTGCATCTGAGTCAAGCATTTTCTCAACTGACCACTATCCATAGTGGCCTTTATCTTTATTAAAATTTCTTTTTATCCTTGTGCCTACCAACTTTATCAACTGCTGTGACTGGTCTGGGAAGAAGTTGCTGATCCAATAGTCATGACACATAGCCATGTTAGTAATTTATTGATACATTAATTAACTCAAAAAGAAATATAGAGTCCAGATGCTAGGTAATAAATAAACAAAACAGTCTAATTTTATTCCGTGATCATTTTTATACACAAATAATTTTGTTCAAGAATTTTACGTCCGCATGCATATTACTGCTAAACACATATAAAGTGTTAGCTTGCCCATCCACAAAAGGAAGAAGTTATGTTCAAATGTCATTGTTTTGTGTAAAAATACTGTAAAGATGGTAACAATTATTCTTTCCAAGCACTTGGTCACTGCACAGGGGAGCTGAATCTGGATTGTGAATGGTCTATCCCAAATCCTAAAGTGTTCAATAATAGGTATATTTTAAGTAAGTAGGGTCATATTTCTTAGATTCAGTTGCCACAAAAATAGACAAAACAATTAATGAGCACATCGGTATTTATTTATTTTCTTGTAGTTCCAGAGAATAATCGTCCAGAATTACTCAATCAGCAGATAAGACTTCTTATTACTTTGTTGCAAGAGCTCCTCCAGCTCCTTCAGCCAATAGCCGCTGAGATACCAGCCCATTGGGGCATGCTCTCTCTCCCTTTTAAAATGCGGCCACTCTCTCTCCTCTCTCTCGTACTTCCTGCTCCACTTCTGGAGACTAGACTCCCTTCCTGATTGTGCAGAGCTGTTGTCTGGGACAGTGATCTGTAAGTTTTTTCCCCTTTAAATAAATAACCATTCTATTAATCATAATTCCAAACTGGTGTGGGATTGTTGTGACTTACACCTTCGCCTTCATTACTTTTTGGAATATTTGATTCTTTCTTTTTTCTTTCTTTTTGCTGTAGGTACTTGTGACTGTCCTTAGTTTTTCTTGACTTTTGGTATCTTACCCATGTTTATGTCTTCTATTGCATGGGAATTAGTTATGTATATTTCTGTGTCCCTCTATCTTCACACAATTTCTTGTAAGAATAATAGGTATTGAAGTTTGGATATGCCTGCATCTAGTCTGACCTTATCTTAACTTGATTCTATTTACAACTAGACTGTTTCCAATATGGTTCCATTTCACAGCATGGGAACTAAAATTCCAAAATAGCCTTTTGGAGACACAATTCAACTTAAATCACACACATCCCTTTGTCATTTTCATATAACAACAGGCAAATCCTACCCTCAGAAGAAATGTTTCATTTTACTGAGAATATTTTGGTTTTCGTGATAGAAGCAATGAATAGAGTTTAGAAAAATATGGACTGTTAAAACAGTCTGTTACTTTTTAAAGTATAAAACAGATTATAATTCTGTGAAAATTGTATCCGAATGTTTTGAAAGTAGACAAGTAAAGTAATAGCGGTAACAATTCCTGAGCCTTTTTCTTAATTACATACCCTTGATTCTGCTTAGTTTCTTAAACAAACATCTGCAAAGAAAGGCAAGAAAAAATCTATAATTCTAATTAAGATTAGTGGCATTCATGTGTAGCACCCCATGAGAAATTGATATGGGTTGCTGCTCCTCTGGGTACTTCACCTCTATAAATTCCAGGTAGACTTACTTCCTGCCCTGGGAAGCAAGAACCACTCTTGAGAATGTAACTCATTTGTAAGGTATTTCCAGAACAGAGGAAAAGTTGTGCCAAATGTTACAAATCATATATGATCTCTGCTGTGAGACCTTCAAATGATTTCATTTACAAGCGCATAAAGCTAACTGTAATTCGAGCCGCAGTTCTACAATGAGATGACCTGTGTATACTTTGCTTTCCTGTGTTGCCCTGGTTCAGCCTTCGCAGGGTTGATGTCGGTTGTATTTGTCAAGACTTCCCCCAACTTATTAGTTTAAACGGGCATGTATAATGCTTAATCAGGAGGACACACAAGCTACAATTTTATCTTCCAATGCCCATGAAAATTAAGTTTAAATATTTCTTTTTTTAAGTTTGAATATTTCTATGGTAATTTAATATACAATAAATTAGGTAGAAGAATTTAAAAATTTCCTGTGATTTGATGAGATGAGAAACATGGAAAAGCTGCTAGCTCACCAAAGACTAAGAATCAGACTTTCCTAGGTGGAATAAAACAAGATTTTTAGTAAGCAAAAATATATGTGTTGAAACTAACTCTATATTGGTAAATGATTGCAGTAGTAATTGGAGAAAATTAAGATACCATATCAGATATAAATTATATATTACTTTAGATCTTCAGATTCATATATTTTGTTTTTGCTGATGAGATAGTCAAAGTCTGACCTCTGGCCAACTTTCTGATACCATAGCCCTGCAAACTTCTGTTCACCCCATAAGAGTATCCCTGTGTGTGGTGATTAGACATTTCCAGCTTTAATCATAAATATCTCAATTCATAAAATCCTCCACTTCCAGGACCATAGGAACAGTCTACTGATTTAGGCACCTGAAATGTGAACCACAGTGGGATCCAGTCCAGAGTCTGCAAATACATTGTCTATGTGTATTGGAGGATGAAGGATGAGGGACAGGAACATTACATTTTTTGAGTTAAATTTGATCTAATAAAAACTTTGAGCTGATTAGTACATTATTTCTTCTTTATTTCCCGGTTGTCTTCATACATGCTATGCTGCATACTTTCCTTAAAGATATTACTCATAGGATTGAACAGTCATTCCCATCCCAAGAAAGATACCTGGAATTGACTTTGGCCCTTCTTTGTGTCCATGGACAGAAGGTCCACACTACCAATGCTCATTTCCACAAATGATGATATTGTAGGGAGAATATTTATTGAGGCAACTAAACCATGGAGAATAGATTGTATGCCACTGAAAGAAACTGCAAGCAGTCATGCTTTGTACAATGTGTGTATACAATTGTAGAACAATGTGAACAAAAGAATCCTCACAGACCACCAAACCTGTCGACTCCTTAGTAATTAACTTTGCAACTTTCAAAATAGTGCAATAATACAATGGGTTTTTGATCCTACTGCACCAACTGGCTTTGTGGGAGCCTAGGCAGTTTGGATGCTCACCTTACTAGACCTGGATGGAGGTGGGTGGTCCTTGAACTTCTCAAAGGGCAGGGAACCCTGATTGCTCTTTGGGCTGACGAGGGAGGGGGACTTGATCGGGGGAGGGGGAGGGAAATGGGAGGCGGTGTCGGGGAGGAGGCAGAAATCTTTAATAAATAAATAAATAATAAAAAAGATTGTATTATAGACACCAAGTTCCACATATATTTGTTATAGTATGTTGATCAGAATAATAAAATAATTTTTATAAACTGTTTATCTAAGAATTATTAAGAGGACAACATTCTTTACCACGGGCTTCTCTTTCAATGAATTCAAGTTTCAAAAGTCAATCAATATACTGAACAAACATTCAGAATCAGATTTTGAAATGGTTACTAACAATGATCTTATTCCTAGAAAGATATCAGAAAATGGATAGAGTCAGCATCTATAATGGTAAGCTAAGTCATAAAATATCAAAGAAAAACACACCTATGGTATCTCTCATATTTGGAAAGTATCCAATAATATGCATGTACGTATGTGAACAAAGACACATGTGTACAGGACAATATGTAAAAAAGAAAATAGTTTAAATATAAATATAAATAAATAGTTTAAATATGAATATAAATAGTTTAAAAATAGATTAAAAATTAGTTATGAGAAAGGACTTAATGCAAGTAATTGACATAAATTACAAATGAAGATACAAAACTGATTTTCTAGTTCTAATCCTGTCATGTATTTATCACTTTTCACTAAGGATATATGCATTAATAAATATGTGATAATGAAAATATAAACTCTAGTGCTAATTTTATGGAAGTTTATTAAGGATCATAGATTTTAATGTAGTCAATTGTTGTGTTTGATGCTTTTTATTTCCAGACATTCAAATAATAGAGTTAGATTTAAAATTAAAATAAGAAAAAAAAAAGCAAATCAACAACAATAATAAAAACCTGAAAACATAGAATACCTGAATTTCACAGATATCCTTGGTCAAAATCAAGAATTGCATTAAAAAATTAATCTGTGAAGTCTGAAAGGGCAGCATTGTATGCTTGAAAGTTAGGAACTTGAAAGTCCAAAATCCTCTGGGGTGGTTTAATTGTCTGTTTCGTCTTACCAGTGTGAGTGACCTCTCTTTCTTTTGAAACATCATTTCAGGCACGTGAATTGCTGTATTGAGATTGTCCCAATAAATTATCTGATAGCCAGTGTTAAATCTTAATCCACCACTGCCAAAGGACTACATTTCCTGTTTTAGGATGAATGTGTTTATACATGAGTAAAGTGAGAGGTCAAAGCTAATGTATGTCAACTATTATCAAATTAGGTTTAAGACTGGATCATAAACATTCTATGATATAAAATTCACATAAAATACTGAAGAAGAGAAATTCAACCATAACTAGAGATTCAATATTATCAAAAAACAAAACACTCTATAATTCAATGATAGGATTTGGTAATGGTCACCTTATACAAATGAGGTGAAAATATCAGACCTTTCTTGATAAAAAAAAAAAGTTAAAATGAAGACAGATGTGAGAATGGAAGTACTGGTGGAAGCTTAAGACATTTCCACCAAACTACACAGAAAATTTCAGAAGATAGATATTCATTCCTCTAAGACAGAAAGCAGAACATTAGCTAAAAACATCATTGAGAAACTAATTAGTAGCTTTCTTTTATAAGTTGGAATGAAAATAAGAAGGGCAGCAATGACATTTGATTTGTTTCCATTAGTGTAAGTGATGCACTTCCTGAATGGCAATGACCAGGAGGCCACTCTATCCTTAATATCACAATGAAGATAGACTAAATTACTACAGTGAGAAACAGATCCCTATGACAGAAGGGTTGATTTTGGAGGGCTGTACTAATATTTAACAAGTCACAGCCTTACAACAGTTTTATTACCATTGTGTAACAAAAGAAATCAAGAGCTGCCAAGTAGACTCACACAGCTCTCTGGATAAAAGTTGCCATTTCTCACCCAATTTACAATCTAATTTTGTTCCAAAATTTATACCAACACAGCAAATGACAAATGTACTCATTTTGAGGAAGATTCCTCCACTACTTCTACAAATATCTAATGACAAATGACAAGTGGGGGGAAAACACTGTTAGAATGTCTGGAAAAGTATCATCCAAGAGTAGGAGTTGTGGACTTAGGGATGGTTTGAACTTGTAACTCACCTGTTAAAGAAGTCAGGACTCCTGGTTTTATGAAAAGAAATGCAGTGTGTGTGTGTGTGTGTGTGTGTGTGTGTGTGTGTGTGTGTGAAAAGCAGTAATTGTGTTGTTCTGAATTGCTGGAAAAATTTGCTAGAATGGATTTTGGGAACTTCCTTCAATGTTCAGAGCATTTCATGATTTTGGTCTAACAATTACCACATCAGCAAGGTTAGTACTGCTACCCATTTTTACTCCACTAGGTGTAATTTGGGGATAAAACCTTTCAAGTCCACACAAGCCATTATCATTTTCCTCCCCCGAGTATTTTTTCTTTTGTTCATGTTAATATGGACATTGGGGACCCAACTGTCAGGATAGATATTAGACATAGAAGGGTCACTGGTTGGCATGCCAACCATTACGGACCTCTGTTCATTTGGATATAAATATCCAAATTTATTATCTCCATTTTCCCCATTTGTCACTGCTTCTGAAATTATCTCATTGCTAGAGATGAAGAAGATGTTAGAGTTATAAGGAATGTTTATGTAAAACGGTGAGAGATGGAACACTGAGGAAGGTAAATAAAGGGCTTGCAGCTGAGTATAAGATAACCAAGTGACCAGATTAGAGGAAGGATAGAGCTTTAAAAAAACAAAGAATGGCTCAGCAGGATCTGAATGGCTGCTTAGAAATGTGTACTGAAGGACACATGCAAGATCTATTTCTTGTCCACACATTATGTAATAAGGGATTTAAAAAGACTTTCCACCTTTTCCAAAACCTACATCACACCAGACTAACCCACAGACAAGAATGTTGTAATGAGGCTGCTTGATTGTTCCTGGCCGCCTAGACCTGAAATGATCACACAGAAACTGTATTAATAAAATCACTGCTTGGCCTATTTGCTCTAGCTTCCTATTGGCTAGTCTTCACATATTAATTTATCCATTCTATTAATCAGTATATCGCCACTTGGCAGGGGCTTACCAGGTAAAGTTCCATCTATCTCTGGTGGGACTACATGGCATCTCTCTGACTCTAACCTTCTTTCTTTCGGGATTCAGCTTAATTTCCCCTACCTAGTTGTGTTCCCCTATAGCTCTGCTAAAGGCCCAAAGCAGTTCCTTTATTAACCAATTACAGTTATAGCATACAGAGGGGGATTCCACATCACCTATCCTTTTCTGGTTAAATAAAAAGGAAGGCTTCAACTTTAATATAGTAAAATCACATAAAAGAGATATCAAGCAAAAATTACAGTTATAATATTTATATACTTCATCTTTTATCATAACTAGGGAATAACTATAATATTACTACCTATTCTTCAACTCCATCAAAGACTACAAAAAGTTATAATATTACCTAAGAAAAAAGGAATCCCACATCACAAGAAGATAACTATGAAGTTACCAAGAAAAACCATAGCTACATCATGCCATCTACAATAAGGGTTAGCTCCATGTAGCCTTCAATAAAAAGATCTATGGTGAAATCCAAGAGGTCCTGTGAGCATAAGAACAAAGGCAACATGGTTTAGCTGATTTCTAGTAGACTCTTCCAAGATCACAGACAGGTAATGCTAAACAGTGTTGGCAACAGCCAACAGAATAATCAATATCAGACACTAACAAGCAAGTCAAAGATGGAATCAAGATGGAGGATTTAGCATTTGACCATCTCCATTATTGGTTGAGTAGAATGGGAATAGCAAAGAATGAATCATCTCTTTGATTTGGGGCTAAGGAGACATATATAGAGCTAGTGGATACCATTTTCTCAGTCTATAATATGCATAGAGAATAAAATAATATACATATCAATTACTCCAGCTTTTCTTCTGTTTTTGTCATAAGAATTATAAAAAGCTCTAGACCAAATGGCTCAACAAAAACCCCATTCCACAAATCCTCTTGTTTAATACTCATAGTCCTAATCTTCCTGGCAACCTTCCTACTATGTAGGGGTTCTACTTTCTTCTTGCAATAAATCCTCCTTTCTTAAGCTTTATACATATACATATATATGAATTTTAATATGCATAATATAATATATTTTACATTATACATATTAAAATTACCCCTCGTTGCCATGAAACTCACATGAGGCAAAAGCCCAGAGCTATTAACTCAGTGGAGGCATTGGTCACTGTGAGTACCTATTTGTCTAGATGGAGTTAAGGATGTTTGGTATATGGAAGTGTTTGTTGTTCTCAAGGATATCTAGTGTTTTGATAATGGCATACTGAAATATGGTACATTCGGTCATGACTAAATTAGTCATTTATCCTTCTATTTATTTTCTCCACATTTTCACTCATGAAAATATTTAAATTGCTTTCCTTCATTTTTATTTTATGTGAAGTCAGTACTATATGATAAAATATTTTTACATTGGGGCAAATTGGAATGTTTAAATAAACCAAAATTATATGCACTTATATCTGAAGCTGAGATAATAAATGAAATTGATGGAGAAAATAAGAAATTAAATGAAAGATAAAAAATTCCAGATAAAGTATAAAAAAAAGAAAACTCAGTTTGTATACTTTATATGCATGTTGTAGGCCCATATTGAGAAAGAACATGACTTAAGAGGTTCCAGTTTGTATCTTCTAACATTTACATAAATAGGAAACAATAAATCACATTCATTCCTTCACTCATCTTCCCTTTCTTCCTTCCATTTGCTCAATTATTATTTATTGCCTGCCTTCTCTGAGGTCAGGAAATGAGGTGTCTTTAGAAGTGGGACCTACCAAGAATTAACTTATATGGTACTCTGCTCTCAATAACATCCAACAATAAGAGCAGGAGAAGATGTCAAACATAAGATTTGACATTCTTACATATATAGGAAATAGAGGGATAAATAGATAAAACCTTGAGAAACAGTGTGTGCCTCTAGAAGCTTGACAAGCAGAAAGTCATGTTTCGCCATGCATGTAATGTATGTCCTACAGATGCTACTTTTGATGTTATAGACCCATATTTTGTTGGCACACATGAGTTTACTTCCTCCCCTAAGGACAGTGCAAAACTGTTGGCTGCTTCTTCAGTCTAGGATGATGACATTCTTCACTCTTGGCATATTTTCTGTATGACCAATAAAGTTTTTCACAGATGAAACCTAAAAAAAAAATAGCAGTATGTTATCAAGAGAGCAATGTTACTAATGGGCCCTCAAAATAAATTTTCCCACACAATTTTTAAGGTTGAAATCAAGAAACGACCTACATTGTTTGTTAGAGAATCTGTAGTCGAGTTGAAGTCGGATGGTTCTCAGTAGTGGCTTAGGTAAAAAGGCATCATTTCCTGGCAGTTACTTCCCTACTTACATGAAATCCAGTATCTTGTGTTTGTTATTGGAAGAAAAGGATAACGCATAGCAAGTTGGAAAAGTTATAATCTCTCTTTTGGCATGGGGCAAACAAATCATGTAAGGGATTAATAAGTAATTTTATTGAACTGACTTGGAACAACAACAATCAAAAAAAAAACAAAGGAGTAGATATTGGCAGAAAAATCATGAGACAATTAGTGTTCTCAGCAAACATCTCTTGATGGGGCAGAGTAGAAAAAGAATTCTATGGCAGGTGTAAGTTTACAGTTACCAATGATAATTGGCTGCAATAATGGTCTGAAGTCATGATCACAGATGTGTGTATTGTTCAATGTCTGATTCATAAAAGTAGGTCTTATCTTCTTTACACTGATAATTATCATTTTTATTAGACAATATGAGTTGTGGCAAAGATTGTGTCATGTATTATATTATTCCACAAAAATCCCTGTAACGATTGTATACATTAGTTTCTGTTGAACTCCCGGTTTCAGAAAAGAGAATGATAAATTTAGACAATTAAATCTTTATAGCTGTGCTTGGAGAACTGAATAAAATAAAATAAACACTGTAATTTGTCTGCAAACTTTAAAAGACATCAGCATTCTAAGTCATATGCATATGAAAGGTGAAGAAACGGAAATTTTGAGGTGATATTACTAAGAGCTGTGCACCAGAGACTCTTGAGTCCAGGACAAAACTTTCTGACTCTTCTCTCCTACTCTCTCCACTTTCAGCCTCTGAGTCGCAAGATGCTTCTTATGGGGACACTTGAATAGTTTTCTGATATATGTGATTAAACAAAACATGATCAAACATCTAAATCATTCTGAACTGTAAATTGTCACACCAATCTTTTCAGATGGCACAGGAGTATCTTGTTCTGGGTAGTTCTGGGGAAATTCCCAAATACACACACACACACACACACACACACACACACACACATATTGTTCATTTGAAAATATATTCACAGTTAATTGCATTTAAATATTTTTCTCATATGTATTCACACACTTCAATGATTTTCACTCTCACTCCATTTCATAGACATAGCCTGCACATCAATATACACGTACATGTATATGCATGTACCCTGCCCATTATACACATACATGTATATATGTATAGCATGCACACTATTGTGCACATTTTACATTAGCCATCCTGAAGACCACTCTGTTGGAAGCAGTTGCAGTGCTCCTCTCCACCTATTTCAAAGGTGTCTCCTCTACAGAGATCTACAACTTAATGAGCTTTTACTCCCAGGTATTTGTGCATCGCAGTCCCCTGCTATGACAGGCAGGGCTGCAGCAAGCATGGGTGACAGGAACGTTATCGGTAGGATGATTTCGTGGCAGACGATGTTAGAAGATCAAAGGATATTTCTGTCTTGTTTTCTCTTAATTAACAGTTGATATACTAAACATACTAATTCCCAGAGGATGTTTCTTTGACTGGTGGATTGTGACAACATTTCTTTCTTTAAAGAGGACAGAGGGCATTTCAGGTGACAACTGTCTTTGTAGTGCTTTTGACAAGCAGGGCTACTGGGGTCACCCCAGGCCTCCTTTGGTTTCTGTGTGTTTCTTGGTCGTTGTTTCAATGAAGGCTACCTCTGTGCTGTCCCAGGTGCAGGACAGCGCCATGTAAACAGACATTCCAGAAACCAGAACCTCTCCATGGGGTGCAGGAGATTGCTGCCATTGCCTAGATGAGTTCAAGAACAGGACACATTCTTCGTGGAGAAACAAATGACCTTTAGGTCTACAACTTTGTATGCGGCTAAAAATAAAACATCTGATTTCTATTGAGAGGTTTGAATAATTTAGACTTTTTTAATTAAAAGAGAAAGGAGAAGAAAATATTTTAGCCCCCCTCCATTAGTTTTCTGGTTTCTTGAAATACTGAAAATAGAATTCTAACAACTATTAAATATATGCGAAGACACTTAGAACAAAGACACCCTGGTTCTGCTTTGCTCACAAGTGTAGCCAATATTGCAATGAATTTATGGGGTCTTGACCTATTACAACAATGGAATACCCAAATTAACATTCCTGCTACTTCTAGAGCCTATATTTCTGAGAATAATATTAAAAGATATTACAAACGGAGAAAACCGGCCATTCGGGCCATACAAGAACAAGTAATTGAAGCCCCTTCAGAGATACCAACAGCCTTGCCTCTAAAATGGTTGACTGAGAAACCAATATGGACAAAGCAATGGCCTCTAGCTGAGGAAAAGTTACAGGCTTTAGAACAGCTGGTACAAGAGCAATTAGATGCTGGACATATAGAAGAATCTACCAGCCCTTGGAATTCTCCTGTATTTGTGGTTAAGAAAAAATCAGGTAAATGGAGAATGGTGACAGATCTCAGAGCTATCAACAAGGTTATTCAACCTATGGGTCCTCTGCAATCTGGAATCCCTTTGCCCTCTTTATTACCAAAAGGATGGCCTCTTATAGTTATTGATTTAAAGGATTGTTTTTTCACCATACCTTTACAAAAAGAAGATAGAGAAAAATTTGCCTTCACGGTGCCTACTTACAACAATTCTCAACCTTCCAAGAGGTACCACTGGGCCGTCCTCCCCCAGGGTATGTTAAATAGCCCCTCCTTGTGCCAATATTTTGTGAACCAACCATTGCAAATAATACGCAAGAAATTTCCCAAATCTATAATATACCACTACATGGACGACATCTTGTTATCCGATTCAAACATGGATACCTTGAACAGACTGTTTGAAGAAATAAAGATACTTTTACCTAAATGGGGATTGCAAATTGCTCCTGAGAAGATACAGAAGGGAGATTCTGTTAATTATTTAGGTTATAAAATAGGTTTGCAAAAAATTAAGACACAAAAGGCACAAATTAGGAGAGATCGCCTACGGACTCTTAATGACTTTCAAAGACTGTTAGGAGACATTTCCAGTCTACGACCAGCTGTTGGGATAACACCTGATCTAATAATTCATTTGAACAAAACCTTGGAAGGTGATAAAGACTTAAACAGTCCCAGAGAATTAACAGCTGAAGCAGAAAAGGAACTGACAATAATTGAGGAAAAATTACAACAGGCACATGTGGACAGGGTGAATCCAGAGCTCGATTGTATTCTCGTCATATTACCATCCAAAATTTCTCCTACAGGAATTTTAATGCAGAGAGATGATATTATCTTGGAATGGATCTTTTTACCACATAAACCAAGTAAAAAACTGAAAACTTATGTGGAAAAAGTCTCTGAGTTAATTATAAAAGGCAAGCTGAGACTTCGTCAACTAGCAGGCATAGACCCAGCAGAAATTATAGTGCCTTTCACTGCTGATGAACTAAAGAAATTATGGGAAGATAATGAAACATGGCAAAGAGCTTGTGCTAATTTTTTGGGAGACATTAATAACAACTATCCAAAAAGCAAGAGGCTTAACTTCATAAAGAGAACTTCTTGGATCCTTCCTCGAATCGTCCGTGATGCTCCAATAACTGGAGCCCGTACATTCTATACTGATGCCAATAAAACAGGGAAGGCAGGTTACAAATCGGAAGACTTGGGTAAGGTGGAACAAAGTCCTTATGATTCTGTCCAGAAGGCAGAATTATATGCCATTCTTATGGTGCTAAGGGATTTTAGAGAACCTATTAATATAGTTACTGATTCACAATACGCAGAAAGAGTTATTTTACATATTGAAACTGCTGAATTTATACCTGATGATACAGAACTAACCTCATTGTTTATCCAGGTTCAAGATTTGATCAGGAACAGGCTTTGCCCTATGTACATAACACACATCCGATCCCATACGGGTCTGCCAGGTCCTCTAGCACAAGGTAATGCAGAAATTGATCAATTATTGATTGGTAGTGTGCTACAAGCCTCTGAATTTCATAAAAAACATCATGTTAATAGCAAAGGTTTGAAGAAAGAGTTTTCTATCACATGGCAACAAGCTAAGGAGATTGTAAAGAAATGCCCTACTTGCTCTTTCTATAACCAAACGCCACTGCCTGCAGGGGCTAATCCAAAGGGCACCCAAAGGAATGAAATCTGGCAGATGGATGTGTTTCACTTTGCAGAATTTGGCAAATTGAAGTATGTTCACCACACCATTGACACTTATTCAGGCTTTCAGTGGGCAACTGCTTTAAGTTCAGAAAAAGCTGATTCAGTAATCACTCATTTATTAGAAGTCATGGCTATCATGGGTATACCTACACAAATAAAGACAGATAATGGTCCTGCTTATGCCTCTAGGAAAATGAAACGGTTTTTTGACTATTACAATATCAAGCATGTTACAGGTATACCATACAATCCTACAGGTCAAGCAGTCATAGAAAGATCAAATCGAACTATAAAGGATATGTTGAATAAACAGAAAGGGGTGGAAAACACCCCCAGAAATAGGTTACATAATGCTTTGTTAACCTTGAATTTTCTTAACGCTAATGAGAAGGGGACAACGGCTGCAGAAAGACATTGGATAATGGAAAAGTCTACTGAACTAAATCAACCAGTTTATTTCAAGGATGTGCTGACCTCACAATGGAAGCCAGGAGATGTGCTGCGTTGGGGAAGGGGTTTTGCTCTTATCTCCACAGGTGAGGAACAATTGTGGATACCGTCAAAATTAATAAAGGTTCGGTATGAAGAAGAAAAGCCATTTGGAAAAGATAAATAACAATTCATTCACAAGGATGGCGAGCATACTGATGGTAAGGAATTCAGGTAGGTTGGGGGCAGGGTTTTTTTTTTTTTTTATCTCCACAGGAAAATACTGATCTTCAAAGAATTTAAGGGACCCTGAATATTTAATAACTGATGGATGGAAAATAGTTACGACCCACTAAGACTCAACAGTAACATGAGTAAGTATTGATTATATATATATTTTCTTTTTTCTCTTTGAACGCTTCTTTATAAATATGTAGAGCTGGTTTTGGAGTTGGACTATGGCTCAGTCCCTCTTCAATTCCAAGCCTGTTGATAAGAGATATCTCAGAGTTTCTGTCTCAGATCAGGAGCCATGAAATGGGACAGAATGAGGATAATTATATACTTGATAAACTTTCTTTGCTTTTCCTCATATCTGTGTCTTTCTTTATATGTCAGAATATGTCCTTGTTGTTAATGTTTAAATTTCCCATAACAAGCAACAAATTTCCCTACAGTAATTTTTGAAGTTTCCAGGATGAAGATGGGGCCCCACAACATCAACTCAACCTGGTTTTTATGACGTCATGAATATTTTTTTTCTTTTTCTCTTTTTTACGCGCTAATATGAGACCTGTTTTTTGGTACCAACTGCACAAGACAATTTCGAATGGTGCACATTTTTGACAACACTCTGGCCGGACCTTCTCAAAGTGCTCAGGGACTAGTTATAATTTTCTTAGGTCAAAGGTTAATTTGGGAATTTTACCATCATTTGCTTTCACAGGAGCCCCTAAGGAGAACATCGCCCCCATGTCAGCTTGAAGCAATCTTAGAGGACGACGTCCCCTCTCCCAACAGAGTTTGCCCTCAGGGTTAGGGACATCTTTTAGTGGTTGGTTTGGGGTTGAGGGGATGGGGAGATGTTTTATGGAATTAGGGGTATGTTCGAAAAAAAAAAAAGGGGGGGGGATTAACTGGTTTGATGGGATGATTGGTATTTGTGAGTTACTGTTTTTAGAAAATTGTATTGGTACTGTTTTCTGTATATTGACATATTGAATATTGAATGTGAGTGTTCCTACCTCTATTTTTGTATAAGAATATGCTTATATTGTATTGATACATCTACCATATCACAATGTACATTTCTACCTCTGATACTATTTATGTAATAACATTGTTTACATTTGATATGTAATGACATTGTTTACAGATGAAGATCATTGTCTTCATATATTGCACAGTTGTTTATTGTTTTAGTCTTTAAGTTAGATAGATATTGAGAATTATATAGATTAATAGTCATCTAAGTTTGTCATTTGTAATTAGACTAATCAGGTTCTTTAGATATATAGAGATTATACTCAGTATAGATAGATAATCTTCAACCTCTTTGGAGAGCTGTAGAATATGGCCTTTAATATAACTCAGAGTTTCGTGATAGTGAGACACAATTGCTCCTGGCAACACCGCTCTATTCCCGAGAGAACGTTGAGCACCAAAGACACTCCACTGGGAGCTTGTCTTCTTGGCAGAACTGGCCTTTGGGTTAAGAAAAGCCCATACCTCAACCACTGACAAAGATACAGAGCGTGCATCAATGGATACAACAGGACTGTCATATCCTGCCAAGACAGGGTAAGATAGTTTTGAAAAGTTCCTTGCCTTTAATAATGGTATGTCAGTTATGTTAGGCCTTAGCCAAAGTTGGTTGACTCAACATTGCAAACGAGACTTTGGGTGATTGCTCAGGTAGTCAGTTGTCTTTGTCAATTGTTACACATTTGGATCGTTTGTTAAGTAATATTTATTGCCTTCTCGGATCTTTGATGGAGTTGAAGATTATATAATTGTAGTTACTCTCTACATTATTTAGACTCCTTGAGATAGAATGTTTAGCAAAACTTTTGATTCTCAATATTGTTTGTTATATTTATTTGTTATTATTGTATATAGTTGTATTTGGTTTAGTTCTGTCTTATTTAGACAAAAGGGGGAGATGTAGGGATAAGTCCCACCCCTTAGGGGGCGTGTTCGCCTCAGGCTAAAGTTCTCCTATAAAATTGGTGAGCGTGCTCCCAGCGTCCTCTTCTGCTTTCCTGGTCTCCGCGGGAACAGTGGTTCTGTAAGTCTATTCCTCCATTAAAGCTGTCTATATTTTGACAATCTGTCTGCATTCGCTTACGCCGTTACACACAAGGAAATAAAAAAATCTGTGCACTGGGCACATTCTCTGTCTGTGTTCAAGGAGATGAGACAAACCTCCAGATTCCTTTATTAGCCCTTTTCTTTTCTTTCTTTCTTTCTTTCTTTTTTTTTTTTTTTTTTTGCCTTTTGACACCATCTATAGGTGAAGCTGTTTCATATAACGTGTCACTCCTTTGCTTTCCAAACATGAAAAATAAGCACATTTCTAGAATGGTTAGAACATTCTGTGATCTTTCTTTTTCTTTTTACTCAAGGGCTTGCTGTGCATATTGCAAGCTTCTTTTAAAACTATCACAGAGGGTGCTAGAGACATAGTCTACTTCCAAGATCAGCAATGAGCTGTCCGTTCGTATATTTATTAGTTTTCTTAGAGTTTTACTTCTTTTTACTCGTTTGTCTTTTGATGATGTTGCCCCTGTTTTCTCTTGTCTAAATGCAGGCTCAATTGTTCTCCAAGCTACACAGAAATACAATTCCACCGCAGGTACATTTTAGCTAGGTGACAAGGCAGGTGCAGTGCTTCTTTCTCCCATGCTGCACAGTCAGGAAAACTCAGCACTTCTGTCTCCTCAGCTATCTCCGCAATTCTGTCAAAGTGTCTTTAGGCCGATATACAGCCCCAGGCAGGCACTGCCAGTTTTGAAGCAAATGAAGAATTCAGAGGAACGTCTGTGACACAGACAAAGCTGCTTGCCTTCTGGAGATCTGAGCGATTTGAGGTTGGCAGAAACATCTGCAGGCTGACATGTCTCTATTAGAAACCCAGCCCTCTAAAGATGGGCAATTACAAAGGTTTGGCTTTAAATGGGATATTAGAGATGAGTGGCCAATTTACAACATGAAAGCATGACTTCATGGAGCCTTCCCATTACACACATCCATTTATCAATGAGCTGGACTCTCGGGCCCATATTTTGCAAGCAATAGACAAGACACTACAGTCACAGAAAAACTTACATTTTTTATTGTTTAAAGAGTCTAACCTGGCATGGAAATGTCAGTCAGCTGCTGGGAGTTCAATGGGAGGAAGTTTGTTTATAAACATTGTACACAGAGTGTCCATTACAAGGGTGATTATAAATAATAAGTTATGTTTGTCTTGCATTCTTTTAATGCTAATGGAGATTTGCACAAGTGCAACTTGAAAGCCCGGAGTCCTGTAAGCATTCACTTGGCTGGCTCTTTAACATGATTCCAGAACAGTAAAGAGATCACAATTACTATAATTGATCAGTTTGGAAAGGAACAAAGCGAAAGGATGCAGTGCTCTTGAGAGAGCTCAAATCATATGCCACGTCTAGTGTTTGTGACGAAGCCATCTGGTAAGCTTATGCGGATCTAGATGGTGGAACGGGGCAGGTAGCAGCTTTGAAGGACTGCTCATTCTTCAATTATGACAACTGAGCCCAGAACTGACAGTTTCTTTAGCGGCCTGTGCCTCTTTGTAGTTTTTCACGTATATGGTCTACATACCAACAAAATAAAATGGAGAAACAAAGTGACAATGGAAACTGAAATAAAAACAGTCTCTCTTGTCTGTCATTTATCATCAGGGGACAAAAAACAGAAGAAAAGTAAGGTGTTATACAATAGCACTATTGTCCTAAACATTTTCATGGCACCCATCATCGTTTCACAGTATTACCTAACACACCCTGGTAGCTACTACATGGTGTAAAAAAAAAAAACAGAATGGGTATGCCTTCTAAAAATAAATTATCAACAGTAATGGAGAAATGTATAAAACACGAATGAACATTAAAATGCAAATCCTGAACCTTTCCCTGTTCTTCCAGCCTGAATTGTCCAATCCCTTATATGATCTTCCAGTAGTTTGAGACCTGCTATTTCTTTTGCTAGAATGGAGCAGACATTTGCGATGAAAAGCTCCCTGTCAGCCAATGAGGATGTGTAATACAGGCTGCTTTGATGTAACATAAGTTGAAGAGTAGCAGGTGGCCTTGCCTGCTGTTTATAGTGGAGCCGGGGGAGTTCTGTCAGATGTGGCAGCTCCTCTTTATCTGCATGGAATTTGTGTAAATCACAAAAGAACAGATGGGGAAATAGTCACAGACCTCTGGTCACCTCCTAGAAGCAGAAACCCTCTACACTACTGGCACCTCTACAGAAAACAACCCGCAGGGGTTGGTCACCCAACAGCTATAGTGTAATCATTGTGCTTACAAAACTCTTAAATACATGACCCAGACAAAGAAAACAAAAGGCAGAAAATGGCCTAAATGACTGCATCTGTCAAATATGTGTATTTTACCGTTAAATTATAGCTTTAGGTTAAGTCAACAGGGAAACTTCAGAAATTCTCTTCCTTCTACCAGCTTGAGTGTCTTCTGGATGATTTTGGTAATGGCTCATGAGGCCAAGGGCTCAGCTGGTGTTTTCCTTTTGTTTTTGTGTTGAAAATGTAACCATAAAATCATCTGTCAGAATCTTCTCATTAAAACTCTAAACAATTTTCTAAGGGCTGACCCATTCTGATGCAGTCTGGAAATTATGAGAGAACTTCTTCCATTCAAATAAAAAAGTCTTATTTCTCAGGAACTTTTGATTCAATTCTATGCAATTGAAAAAAATATTTTCAATGTGCACGATTATTTAACTTGTGTTTAAGTTTTTTTTTTTTTTTTAATACTTGTACCAGAGTACATATTGTGGGTGGGGATAAGGGGGGACAGGGAGAGAAAAGTAAGAAGGGGAGGATTGGGGGAACTTGGGGAAGCAAATGCTGGTTGTTTAACCACGAGTTAACCACTGCCCTGCATATAAGACATGTATGTGTGGTAGAAATAAAATAATAAATTAACTAAGTTAAATTTATTTGACTATGAGTTTTTTTAAAGAATCTAAGCTACAGTAGCTAGAGAATAAAGCATTCCTTCCGGAAAGAGACTGTATAAGCAACAGTTTTAGAGTGTGATTTGGAAGAAAATGTGTTGAAAGACAGAGCAGTGGGTTAGAGAGGTCTTGACACAGAGAATCTTGACAGTCTCTTGAGAAACACGGACTTTGACCTGCATGTGATCAAAGTCAGCTAATGACTATTGACTTTAGTCAGAATATAATTTTTAAGTATGTACAAATAATATACATTAAAATACATAAGCTTGCTCAGAGATCTAGAGGGCACACGATTGTTCATTATTATTAAAAAATGAAACAATTATTTAAGGAATCTTTTCTGTGTTGAGGCATATGTTATGAAAACTGATTACTGTGCATTAAATGAACTCATAAATCAAAACAACCACTATAGAATACAGCAAAGTTATATTGAAGATTAAAAAGAACTCTAGTCATTGTATTCTATCAAGGATTCTAAAAGTCTCCTATTTGTAAACTTTAAGAAAGAAGGAAGTCATCATGTATGATTTCTAGAGATCACTAATTAATTCTCCATATATATGTCTGAAAAAAATAACCATTTAGATCAAGATTCCCAAGTAGAGAGTTTTTTTTTTTCAGATGATACTTGGTAATTTCTGGAGACATTATTTTTATTGTTTTAGTTTAAGATTTTAATATAAATTTATCGATTATTATTTTTATTTATTTTGTGTCTCACTGTGTGGTAATGAGGTAAGAGAACAATTTAGTGGAGCTGTTTATTTTTTCCACCCTTTGGTTGATTCATGGGATCAAACCCCCATGACCAAGTTTGCAAGATGAGGTCCTTCAAAACTGAGTCATCTTACTAACTTCAGAGATATTACCATACTAGCTAGGAATTAGTGGTTGGGTTGTAGAGAATAGATGTGAAGGATATTGGTAATCATGGTAGCCCTCTCTAATTTTTATCTAAGTTTAATGTCAACACAAAAGTGGTCAGAGCCCCATGTGAGACACCTGAAATGGTTTACTATAAGTTTCATTTTTAAGTGACTGGAAATACAAAATCTTTCTCTTGTCAAATTACAAACATGGAAACATATGAAGGAGGAATGACTTGAATTATTCTTGCGGAAATCAAATCCATATCATACTCATGTAGTGAAGTTTTCTTCTTTGAAAAGGTATATCTAGGTGAGTAAACTTTTTTCTTCTAGTATTTATTCCTTTTATAAATGAATAACAAAAGAACTACAAAAGAAATTGCCTTATTAAACTAACTTATGCTTGAAATAAAATTGACCTTAGTAAGCTTCTGTCATAAATTTTCCAATTTTAAAATTATGAAATTAAAAGTAGCCAACTAATTTTATGAGAGCTAATCTGGATGAGTTTAACATTTGGATTAAAACAATTTATATCAAAAGAGGATAAGAGCTGGTGTCAGAATTTTATCATATGAAATTAAAGACTTCCAAAGCATTATGCTTTCAGGTAACAAGATTGACTTTTGTATTTTGGACCATTAGGAATACTTGCTTTGTTAGTTTCTTATGATGCAATGATAAAAAACAAAAGAGGACATTAAGGGAGAAATCCACCATATAATTTTCTACAATGAGGAAACCTTATCAGCTTATATTTTAAAACATTTCTTATGTTTATTTTTATTATCCTTTCATCATGTTATGAAGTTAAAAACTTAAGGTATGTCTTCATATGAGACAGTGGGAAATAGTTAAAATAATGTTAAAGCCCAATAACGACTATAAGATAAATCACTGAAGAGGTTGCATTCTCCTTGGGATACTTTTCCTGAGTCAAAATAGTGAGCAATATTCAACACACGGTTTGAATAAGAACAGCCACCACAGGCAAATGTGTGTGATTGCTTAGAAAGTGTCACTATTTGAAAGGATTAAAAGGTATGGTGACATGGGATTCCTGTCTGTATTTTGTGAATACCATTGGTTAATGGTATTCACATTGGCCTGTTGATAGGGCAGAACTTAGGTAGGCAGAGAAAACTAAACTGAATGCTGAGAGAAAGGAGTCAGAGAGAATCCACGTAGCCCAGCCAGAGACAGAAGCAGGAAGGTTAGTTGGTAAACCACAGCCACATGGTGATGCACATATTAAGGGAAATGGGTTAAATTAAGATGCAAGAGCTAGCAAATAAGAAATTAGAGATAATGGGCCAAGCAGTTATTTAAATAGTATAGTTACTATGTGGTTATCTTGGGTCTGTGCTGCTGAGCAGCCAGGAAACAACAAGCGACCTTCTACACTAAAAAACAAAGTTTAGCTGCATTTTTTTTTCTGAATGGGCTTTGCTTGCAGGCAGTGTGCTGTGGCTCCTTTAAGAGAGGTCTTCCTGATTCAGTGGTAGCAGAGAAAAAGCTGCACACTTTTGAAACTGTGGCTTCTCAGCCTTGGACCATGCGCTAGCACAAACTCTGATTCTTTTCGAGGCCAAGCATTGAAATGGGGTCTGTAAGCAGTGTTATACAAGCTGCTTAATGGCCTGACAAAGACTTGCTGCATACTTGGAACTGGGGCAATGTGCACAGCTTACAGAGGTTGTAAACAGACTTTCACCATGTTGGACTGTTCAAGCAAGCAGGCAGAGCTGTATATACCTTAGTAATGCCATAGCCAACGTCTTTAAGAAGTGTTTAGCATTTTAAGAAATGTTTCTGGACAGTAAAGCTTTACAGTTACATAATAAAGACAGGTTCAGATGGAAAAGACCTCTAAATGGGTTACAGTGTTGGATAAATGTATGTAGGCTTGGGAGATAAAAGAAAAAGAACATAGATGATTAAAAAAAAAAAGAAGTAAATGGTTTAAGAAAAAGATAAAGCCTTTAAAGAGACAGAGTACAGACAGTCATAGATTAAAAGGAGTAAATAAAAATAAGCCTTGTAAAGATGGAAAGTTTACAAAGAGTCTGGATTATGTATATTATTATGCCTTCTTAGATTTTTTTTTTTTGATTGTGAAGGAGCTAAGTACAGAGAGACACTTCATTGGACTGCTACATTTAAACTGCATGTATATTATAAAAGTATCTTGATTTCAGAATTTGAGTCTAAGGATATGATGCTTTGGAAAAGAGGTTTTTCTTTTGTTTCTATAGAAGATGAGGGCTGAGGTGGTTTGATGGCCTAAGACTCCCTGAAAGGTTGCTGTGAACACCTACCAAAAATTACTTCCTCAAATCAGTAGGAAGTAATTTCAAGAACTATGCCCAAATTCCCAAATATTGTTTATAAATATTTGTTCACATTTAAAGGGGATATGCTTTAAAAATCTGCATTGGTATGGATCTTGGTTTATTGATACAAATTTAAGGTCAATTTTGTACTCTTGATTGAGACATTGGGTTTGTACAAATCACTTAAAATGAAATGTATAATTAAGCAATTTAGGTTAATAGAGCGTTATCTATAATAGTCAAATTTGTAGTCAGGTGAGTTAGATTTTCTAGATGGACAGAGATGTATTTCAAATGGGTAGCATTCTTCAAACCTTTCAAAGACAACAGAATATGGCATTTAAAATGTTTTAAGAATTTAGGATTTTTCATGACAATGCGACACATCTGCTCCTGGGAGCACCTATTTCAAGAGGATGATGGGCACCAAAGAGGCTACTTATGGAGTTTGCTAGCCATTTGAGCAAGGAACTGCTCTTGCCTCGACTACTTGATGAATTGATTATTCAGGACTCACAGAGAAACGACTTCTGAACTTACCTAAACGTAAGATGATTGATGTGGAAGTGTCATATATCAATCTGTTGATTTCATTGGTTAAGTTATAATAAACCAACTGCTTGGCCTCAGCTTAGAACATAGATGGGAGGAGGAAACAGAATAGAATTCTGGGCGGAAGAGGAAGTGAGGTCAGACTCTGCTCTGCTCCCGGAGAGACTCGACAGCTCTGCTCTGGAGCAGAGACGCCATGCTTGCCATGCTACACTCTCCCAGGATGGACGAAGGCTAGAATCTTCCCGGTAAGCGCACCTTGGGGTGCTTACACACATCATTAGAAATGGGCTAGTCCAGGTGCGAGAATTAGCCTGTAAGGGCTAGAGTTCATGGGCCAAGCAGTTCTTTAAATGAATACAGTTTGTGTGTTGTTATTTCGGGCATGAGCTAGCCGAGCGGCTGGGGTGTTGGGGACGCAGCCCCGCCGCCGCTCCTATTTCAACAGATGATCCTTTGGGGTTTCTGCTACATAAAACAGTGTGTCAGACATTTTGCAGGATAGAGAAGAAAGAAACTGACAAACTGTCAATATAGGCAGAACTGTCTTTGAACTTTCTCGCTTCATGGACAAGTCTGTCAGATACTTTAGGCCTACGGGCTGAAGATTGGATGCCCCAATGATGCAGAAGACCTTTGGGTGACTGTCCAGGCAGCAAGATGTCTCTGTCATTTCTGAAATTTTGGAAGTTACCTGCAATGAACTTCCTGTTTACTTAGGTAATATTATATCCTTCTGGAATCTTTGATAGAATTGAAGAATAGATATAGTTTTCCTTAGATGTGATAAAAGATCAAATAGATATGTTAATGTTAAAACCTTCTTTTTTACTTAAACAGAAAAAAAGGGAGGTGATGTGAGATTCTACTTTGTATGCGTTGAATATCATTGGTTAATGAAGAAACTGCCTTGGCCTGTTGATAGGCAGAAGTTAGGTAGACAGGGAAAACTAAACAGAATACTGGGAGACAGGAATCGGAGAGAAGCCATGTAACCCCACCGGAGACAGATGCTGGAACTTTAGCCAGTAAACTACAGCCACATGGTGATACACAGATTAATGGAAATGGGTTATATTAAGATGTAAGAGTTAGCAAATAAGAAGCTAGAGCTAATGGGCCAAGCAGTGATTTAAATAATATAGTTTCTGTGTGATTATTTCTGGAAATTGGGCAGCTAGGAAATGAACAAGCAGTCTCCTCCAACAGTATAGCCTTATTGGAGTCGGTGTAACATTGTTAGAGTACGTATGAGCTTGTTTGAGAAAGTTTATCACTGGAGGTGGACTTTGGGATTTCATGGGTCCTAATGAGGCCCTGTGACTGACTCTCTCTCTCTCTCTCTCTCTCTCTCTCTCTCTCTCTCTCTTCCTACTACTAGTTTACCTGAATATATGACTCTCAGTTTCTTCTTCAGCACCCTTTCTGCCCATGCACTGTCATGCTTTCTGCCATACTAACAATGGACTAAACCTTTGAAACTGTAAGCAAGCCCCTATTAAAATTTTTCCTTAATAAGAGTTGCCATGGTCATGGTATCTCTTCATAGCAACAGAGCACTGACTAACAAAACCCACAACCAAATCAAAACAAGGAGCAAAACACAACAAAACTTTAATTTGCTTTGGATAAAAAAGACTCATCAAAGTTACACTGCACTTCTCTCTTGACATTTCAGAATTTACTGTATTATGTATAAGTATAGCATTTATATACACATTTGTAATGAAATCTATATGCTTACAAATAGTCCCTCCATTATTGTTGTAAGTGTGAGCAAAGGGCTTCTTCCTATAGTCCATGTAGGCTTGCCAAATTTAATACTATATCAATACCTTGTCTACACTTTCTTATTAGTCACATATTGCAAATGCTAATCCTATGGAGCACATTGCTGAAAATATGTAGATCTATTTCCTGCCATCCAGGTATGCTCTGCTAGATATAGATGGTGTGCTCAAAGCAGAGTACAAATTGACAAGACCTTTCTCTGATGTTCAATGAAATAAGATAAGACTGAATGATTTTTAAAAGTGTATCATTATTCATATTCAAGGCTTCCTCTGTACTTCTGTGCACCATCTGGTCCTGATGGTCGAAGTGCCAAAATACCATAAGGAAAGTTGTTTTTGTGGTATTTCCAGTCCAACCAGAATCAGAAAGTACCAGAAATCTCTTGAGAAAAGCTGTTGTCATAGGACATAAAACCTCGTTTGTCAGATCAAGAAGTTTAAGAAAAGTAGCTGAAATCACACCATGTTCCAAATTTAAATCCTCAACAAAGAGGATAGTCTAGATTTGAGGTTTACCAGATGTCACACACACAGAATGCGCCCTACTATTTTTCGTACACATATTCCATTTATTGATAAGCTAAATTTCTTTGTAGTCTTTGATTTTTTTACTCCTATTCTGGTTGTTCATTCGGTTTTGGCGAATGTTTATAGAAAAATAAAGCAACAATATTTGCAAGAAAAAATAAGAAGCAAAAGAATCATGAAAGAATGGCTTATACTGAATGCACAAGTTTTTGTAAATTACATGTGAAATGTATAAAATTACCTTATGTTATTTTATTTATGAGACTTATGATGGCTATAGAATTTTAAATCTGTATTATAAACATACTGCCCAGAAGGGTTAAAGTGGGTTGTATAATTTACAGAATTTCTTTTTCATCCAATCTCCAAACCATTTTTTATTTATTTGACACAGACTTTTACTCAGTATAATTGAGTTCAATTAAGAAAAATTTCTCAGTGGAGGTAAAGAGGTTAAATGATGGTTACAATTGTATGGCAATTACTAAATTAAGCAAGTAAATGTATTCATGTATCCTCTTAAAGCACATGTTTTGCAGTGCACATTCTAAGCTTTTGTGTCTGACAGACGCAAATCTTGGCTCTACACGTACCATTTGTGTAACCTAGGGCTATTTACTGGCTTTTCTGATCTTCACATTTTTCATCTAAGAATGTAAAACCAATTATGTTGCTGAGATGAAAGGATCAATGAACTATAGAATAATAAAGACTGGAAGTATAGCAGGTGCTCTGCCACCTCATCACTGCTGGTTTTATCCAAGGATTATGAAATAATAAACAGCTGTAGGGCAAATGCTTAAGGGTTTGGCTATTACAAAAGTGCCTAGAAACTTGTGGTTAAATTCTATTTATCCTTGATAAAATAAGGTGTCACTGTGGCTCTGCAACTTACAGAAATTAGGAGGAAATTATGCTATACTCCACCATGAATGTTACCTCATCAGTTCCTGTGGGTAATGTTTAAAAATGTTTCAAGGCATGAAAATGCAATTTCTTCAGAAGCGTATGATCCATGTTGCGATTTTCCTGAATCAATATAATATACATCTTTCATTCAGATATCACTGTGTTATTTGATATGCCTTTGGCCCAGCCCCAAAGAGAAACTTCTTCCAAATATAACTCTGAAGTAATCCAAGTTTTATACTTTATATTCAGTCTCTCCTCTCTCTCTCTCTCTCTCTCTCTCTCTCTCTCTCTCTCTCTCTCTCTCTCTCTCTTCCTTTTTGCATTTTAAACATTTGAAGACCAGAAGTTGATATCAACTGTCAAATGTCTTTTTTTTTAGTAGTTCTTCAACTCAGTTTTAAGAAAAGATATCTCAAAATCAAGAATCTAAACTCAGAGTCTTCTCCTTCCTTACCAACTGAGCCATCTCTCTAGTCCCACAAACGTTTTAACTAAAAACACAATTCTTGCCATTGAATTTTAATACTGTATTGTGTTTCCTATATGTATTTTAGCGTAGTTTGCCTGTAAAGTGAAATCTGTTCCTTAAACAAATGTTCAAGCTCATTGCTTTCTGTAGAACATTTATTTTTTTTCTCAAATCAAAGCCGGATAAGAGTATCATAAAGACACATTGTGCATAGTTTCTCAGAGTTGTTTAGCAATGATGATGTACCAGGGTCTAAACATTAAATCCAAATTCTTGAATCGACAACACAATTTTAACAACCTATCTAGGTCCTCTCTTGAATCAATGAATGGAATTTATTCACTCTACTATGCTTGCTCCCTGGAAGCTTTCTTCTCTTTCTACAATTTCCATATAACCCATGTAATAAAGCAGTTTAGGTGTAATTTTCTAAAGCGCCAAAGAAGTTACAAAAAAAAAAAAAAAAAAAACCTTTGGGGAACTTTGCATGAACTTCTCTCCTCCAACCTGGAGTAGATTGAGTAGGAGATGATGATGCTAGAAGTTGTTTTCTCAATTCCTGTCACCCAGCAATGGGTTGGTTGCCCAAGCAAAGCTCACAAACATGTATTTTTATTGGAATGATGAAACATATATCCTATTCTGTTTGAGTTTTCCAACATTGCCTTATTAGGAATTTAATTTGTCAAGAAAAGAAAAGAATGTCAGAAAAACTCCATTGTCTCTGTATTATCTTACAATGGGTCTCTTAGAAGGTGGCATTCCTGA
Organism: Alexandromys fortis; assembly: GCF_014885135.2. NCBI lineage: Eukaryota > Metazoa > Chordata > Mammalia > Rodentia > Cricetidae > Alexandromys > Alexandromys fortis. The sequence continues at coordinate 1,482,600 of NW_026067953.1, read as the reverse complement.
GGCAACACCTGCCACTTGGCTTCAGGAGCTGACCAGAAATGAAAAGAAAAAAAAATGAATAGTTAAAACCTGGATGTTACAGCAGTGCATGGCTGTAACAAATGCCAGGGCTTGAACAGTTGCTTGGATAGAAGCATTCTCCAAGTGGTGTGTGTGTGTGAGTGTGTGCGTGCGTGTGTGTGTGTGAATGCAGGGATACAGTGACAGTTAATTGATACAATAGTTTGCTTGCTCTGACCTATCCTTTTAGAACTACAGATAGAAGTTTAGGAGGCTTAGTAGCTTGTGTGTTGAAGTATAATCATTATAAGTGAAAAATGAAAATTTAGTACTAAATATCAGATTGACTAAAGCCAATAAAAAAGGAAATCAACACATGTATGTGTATATCTAGATATCAAATTTGTTATCTTTCTATATCGATATTTACATACATACATACATACATATATCTTTATGAGTATGCCAGAAACATTTTTTACTCTGAAGAAACATAATGATTTTTTTATTGTCCTCCCTTCACTTTTTTGGTTCTAAATTATTTAGAATATATAGAAGCCATGTCTATTTACTTTACAGCTGTCTTTGACATAATCAGGTGGCTGAATTCCATAGTTTTTGCATACTCCCCCATTTGTTTCTTAGTAGCCACAGACTGGAGGCATTGAGAAAGAGATGAGTTAGAAAGCTAAAACAGATGCTTAAGGTTGCGGAAAAACCGTTATTGCTAACTATTTATGGATACTTAATTGAACCACAAAAAATATTATCTGCTTAAGGAAATCTATTGAATCTCTGTAAATACAAACTGTAAATCCAAGTAGGCTGAATTTCTTTTTACTAATTAAGATGAAATTTAACTCCTGAGAACTTTTATTGAGAAACGAGACAGTAAAGCAAACTGTCGTGTTAACCAAACTAATGGTTAGCTGCTGCTGACTTTTGTTTAAAGACTTCAGTAAAAACTCTTGCTTCTTGGCCTCTGCTCCATATATCTGATGACCTTGGAAAGTGATGACTTTATAGCAAGTGACCATGTGGCTCTCACCAGTGTGAGGTAAGTATAGAGTTCCCAGCAGTCTCAGTGGGAAAACAGAAAGAGTGATTAACTGAGTCCCTTTGAAAAGGATGCCAGGACATTTTTCCTTAGACTGAAATGAAACTTCAACCTGGTCTATACAAGTTATAGATTATATTCTAGCATGAGTTTTTGTGTGAAGATTTATGGAAGAACCAAGAGTTGGTGTAAATTGAACATGTGAAATGCATTATATTCCGTTGTGTATACCTTATTTACCTCCACAGGTCAAGAGCAAGGCTAAGGAAAGGTGAAGTTTAAGGTCCTTCAGAATTCTTAGCATGATTTATTTTTCCTTTTCGTTTCTTCTGGGAGTTTTTGTCTAACTGATGTGTTTGTTTATGGTGATAAATCAGACTTAAAAGCCACAATATGCTTTACTGAAATGTAAAGTGCTTCTGAATTTTAAAATCAATTTCATCAGTTCAATAGTAGAACATAAGTGAAGACTAATGGTTTTTATGTTCATTAACTTCTAATTACGTAAGATAGAAGAGTTAATATAATCCTCAGTATTTGTGGAAAATCATTTTGGATGATTTAAAGAAAATAGGACTTCTGTTTGCATTTGTAGTGGATTGATATTCCAAACATTAAAACTTATGTTCTTCAACTTAAATCCCACATGTCTTCCAGATCCTCTGTTAGAAAAGAGCATTTGTGAATCTAGTTGGAGTCAGGGTCGTCTCAGCTGCTTAATTGCTGTCATAAGAAATAGGGGTTCTCAACAATGTCTGTCAATAATAATAATAAAGTCATATCTAACATTCAACATAGGACTTAAAAACTTAGAAACACTTTCAATTAAAATAGCATCTAAAAGTTTCATCTGAATATTTTATAGTCTCCTATGCCTAGCTGTTTTGTTTCTAAATTTTTACCCTTTGTGATTTACACTGCTGACATTAAAGTGATATCAGATTACTAATTGATGGTGGAAAAGAATATGTCATGCCTTTTGGTCAAAGGGAATGCCAGTTACTTATAGTCATCAGTGACATAGTTTCTTACCAATTTAATACACAACTCTCTTACTGTTGTGCTGAATTTTGCCACTTTACACTTTATTTATTTATTTATTTCTTATGTATACAACATTCTGTCTGTGTGTATGCCTGCAGGCCAGAAAAGGGCACCAGACCCCATTACGGATGGTTGTGAGCCACCATGTGGTTGCTGGGAATTGAACTTAGGACCTTGCCACTTTACACATTCTAGGACTTCATTTCCACACCTAAAAAAAGACTACACAGTTCCTGCCTCCTTTTTTTCAGAAGAGTTACATTGCTTATGATTCAGCTACTTCTGGGACTTCTAATGGCCTGTGCTCAGTAATGAGACTTCATTTATTATTCTTTTGTGTCTACCTTTTTCTGTCCTCAAATTAGCCTTGGCATGTTTACTTACATGGGAAGACATATGTCCCATTTTATCTGTTTTGTTTTCACTCAGTGTATCTTTTGTCACTGTTTAGGATTCAGTTTTGTTATACAAATAAATATATGTGATATGGATAAAATAGGGAGTTTGGGTTGTGGAAATGCATGAAATGGAAGATAAATTAAGGAGGCACAAATGAACCCATAAGCTGCTGTAACATGGATATGAAGTCACACTAGGCATTCTTATACTTTCTTGCTTTGAAATATTTATTTTGTTCTTCCCTGTCAATTCTCACATAGCTTTTTTGGTAGAACATTGTTAGGCTAGTTAAAGTGTATGAAATTGTGCTTTACATTCATAATATTATCACCTGAAAACAAAACAGAGTGTTACGTAATTTAAAATATCAACTTTTTTGCTTTATTTCTGGTCTATTTCTGTCCAACCCCCTCCCCCAAAAAATATGAGAAGTGTTATGATTCCTTGTCTTCCATTCATTGCGCTCATAGTGAAGATGATTCTAAAAAAAAATCACTTCAGAACCAGGATGTTTTGAAGAAGATCTAACATTAGATTATCTGGATGTGTAGGAAGCTGAAAAAGACAGGGATGGGGAAGGCATAAAGTTCCTGTACATATATATGTTAGATATCCATTAAAGAGCTGACAAGGCAAAGAAAATTAGAATTATATTAAATCCTACAGCCACTTTGGATGCTTACCCATGCAAAAGAAGATTCCAGTGAGATGACTGACACCCAGTTTCTGATACATGTGATAGTGACTGCAGCTTCAGCTATTGCTTCACAAACACAACTGGACACTTCACTATCCCTCATATCAAGAGTACTATATTTGAGACACTAATGAGCTTTTAAAATGCTTATTATCACATCGACTACCTGACTATGAACATGAAAAAGATATTGACATACGTTTGATTGATTGAATAAAGCATATTCTATGAAGTCCAATCATTTTTTAGGACAATATAATAAAAAGGGATTTCAAAATTGTATTTCTCTGACCTTAGGAACTGATGCTCATAGAGGGATCAACATTAGAGAAAATAAGAAATTAGTATGAAGTTTAGTCCCTCATGGAAGTAGCCCAATATGATAGTAATTATTAATAAGAGAATTATTCTCCTATAGGAAAAAAGTTGAGCATCAGATGAGCAGTGATTGGACCACTATTCTATTTTCTTTTTCATCTTTAGAAAGTAGCTTTGTCCTCAATACTGACTCATCACCCATATTGAATAAAACAAGCAAAATGACTCAAAATAAAGCATTAATGTATATAAGAAAGGAGACAAATTATATATATATTCACATATATATGGATATATGCATGTATTTATACATATACCTATATGCATACACATACATACATGTATATATGTGTGTGGTGGCCTGCCTCATTTCTAAAATGTTTATTTACATATTATATCATACAAATGGTTATGACTGATTTAGTCTAAAATTATAACATTGGAGATTTGATTTATAAGTGTGTATATCAATTAAATAATAGAAACAATAACTTAAAAATGGCATGATAATGGCAATGTTGACCTAGTTTTAAGGTTTATGTAAGTAAGTAATCTACAAGTCCCACACCACCCCACAAATCCAACCATATACCATGGCATCTGCAGCCCCAGTAGCACAGAGACTACCTTCACCAATTGGACAAAAAGGTGAGTGTTTGTGGTCTTCCAGATGGAGAGCTCCTCTGTAGACCCAAGGCCCTGACGCAAATCCCATCCCTCTCCTTCATCTGTTGCAACACCACTAGCCAGTCAGCAGGCAACAGCCAAGACGCCTGGGGCAAACTATTCCACCACCCATTCTATTGTACCCTGTAATCTAAAGTCCCACTTCACCCCACAAAACCAGCTATCCACTGTAGCATCAGCAGCCCTAGAGGCAGAGACACCACTTGCACCAAATGTACAATGAGTGTTCCTGGAAGACACCAACATTGTCTGTACCAAATGGACAAAAGAGCAGCCTCCAGAGTCATAGTCACCATTTGCATCAGTTGGAGGAAGAGATGGGTAGACACCAGTGCCGAAATGCTTTCAACTCCATAAAGAGCAATATGGCACCACCAGAATCTAGTGGTTCTACAACAGCAAGACCTGAATATCCCAATGCTGAAAAAACAGAAAAAAAAAGCCCTTAAAATAACTTGATCAAGCTGATAAAGGCCCTTCAAGAGGAAATTAAAAATTCCCTGACAGAAATTGAGAAAAAGACAAGTGAAAAATTGGAAGGAATCAATAAATCCCTGAAAAAAAAAATCCCAGAAAGCCACGAAAAAAGAGTCAAACAGGCAAAGGAAGCAGGTCAAGATTGAAAATTGAAATAGAGGCAATAAAGAAAACACAAACCAAGGGAATTCTGGAAAGGGAAAATTTAAGTAAACAAACAGGAAGTACAAGTTCAAAGATAAACAACGGAATGCTTTAGATGGAAGAGAGAATCTCAGGCATTGAGGAAAGGATAGAAGAAATAGATTCATCAGCCAAAGAAAACATTAAAGCTAACAAAGTTATAACACAAAAAATTATCCAGGAAATCTGGGTCATCTTGAAAAGACCAAACCTAAGAATAAATAATAAGAAAAAAAGTAGAAGACTAACAGCTCAAAGGTACAGAAAATATATTCATCAAAATCATAGAAGAAAACTTTCCCATCCAAAAAAAAATGCCTACAAAGATAAATGAAGCTTACAGAAAAGCAAATAAACTACAAACATTTATAAACATCTATGTTGGTCATTCACAGAGAAGTTAAAAAAATTAAAATCAAAATTAACTCAGAGTAAAGAGTTGGGAAAAGATTTTCCAACTTAATGAACCAATGAAACAAGATGGTGTAACTATCCTAATATCTTTCAAACTAGGCTTCAATCTAAATTAATCAAAAGAGATAGAAAAGGACATTTTATATTCAGCACTGAAAAAAAAACCCTCAAGAGAATCATAATTCCATTATGAAAGTTTATGCCCCAATACAAGGATACTCACCTATGTAAAAGAAACATTACTAAAGTTTAAATCACACATCAAACCCCATGCACTAACTGAGGGAGACTGCAACATCCCACTCTCACCAATGGACAGGTTGGACAGACAGAAATTAACAGAGAAAAAGGGAACTAAAAGATGTTATGACTCAAAAGAGCTTAACAGACATATGTAGAACATTCCACCCAACCACAAAATAGGGTAGGGAATTGGTGCTGCCTTAACTGAATGTGCCAGGCTTTACTGATTCCCAATGGGAGGGAGGTCTTCCACTTTTTGAGGAGTAGATGGGGGAATGGGTTGAGAGTATAGTGTGGGAGAGGAGAGGGAGCCAGGGATGGGGGATGAATGGTGGTTGATATGTAAAATGACTAAAATAATAAAAACTAAAATATGTAGAAGTCAAAAAAAATTTTGGAAGTAGATACTAGGTGGAAAAACTTTTGGGGCTAAGGAGAAGAATTGGTCTGGGCCAAAAAACTAAAGCTGATTTTTCCCAAAGGATTTCTCTTGGTTTTAGCATTGAAATAGCATTCTCTCCTTCCTTCTCCTTTCTTTTCTCTTTTCTTCGTTCTCCTTCCTTTCCATTTTTTTTGATTCATTTCTTCCTCGTTAATTTTTGTTTGTTTACATGTTTATTTGTGATAATGCCTTGCTGTATAGGCAAGAAAAGGTTTGACTTCTTAGTGATTATCCTACGTAAACCTCCTCTAAGTCTTAGGATTACAATAATAACCTACCATACATGGATTTGTGTGGTCAAGCTTAAAGTGTTTGTTTATTTGATTGGAAATAGTTATAACATATATATGCATATATGTGTTATTCCTTTCTGAGTGCTTTTTTATAGTTAATTTATTCATTCTCTATGTGCTTCCAAGTACCTAACATGTGGCAGAAATGAAGCTGGATCCTGGAGACAAAGTAGAATGCTACCTTCTATTCTCAATGGGATCATAGCATGGTGTGTGAAAGCTACCAAAGGAGTTCCTGAAACACGTTTGGAAACAAATGCAGTGAAAGAGATTTGATCACAAGAGAAGACAGCCAAGCAAGCCAGAAGGTGGCCATTCCCAGTCAGTGCTGGGCAGAACACAGTGCTGGGCAGGGTGATTCAAGTAAATACTTAACACTTGTATCTTAGAGAAAGATGTAAGTATATATTCATGTCTACTTCTATTATAAATATGCTTAATATAAAAGGTAGATACCTCATACAAAAACGTGAGTGAATATGTGTTTCTTACTATAAGTTCCATAAAAGATATAAATTAGAAATTTTGACATATTCATTAATATTTCTTTCCATTAAAGGAGAAGAGAACTCAGAAGATACATGTTGGCACTTATTTCAAGGGTCAATGTGAGTGATATTTTTATTTTACTGTAAAATATCTTAAATTCAGAAATTTTTCATATTTTTGCTACATATCATATAATGTAGTTTTTTAACACAACATAATTTTTCACTTTGAAGTTGCCATCTTATAAAGTAAAACTATCTTAGTTTTATTGAGCATTTTCTTTAACCTGAATAATCAATATAAACACAAGTAAATCAAACTGACTTACAGCATCTGATGGCTTCAGTGGTATAACAACTTTACTCTCATTCATACTTCCAAAATGAAGCCATTGCATGTGGACTTATACAGAAACATATTCTTATAGTTTTTTTTAATCTACAGAAATAAAATAGGTACAAGTATCAATGAGAGGCTAAAGTCTTCAGTACAAAAGATTTTAGGGAGTGATTGCTTAATGACAAAGCTTTGACGAAATTTATTTAATTATGAATGTATATAAATCTATTTTATTATTGCTTGGGTGTGGTGTATGTCACATAAAATCCCAGGATGTTAATATTAATTTCCTATGGGCTCAGAAGAGCTAACACCAACACACCACTGATTATTGAATTAACAAATAATGCTTTCAGAAGAATGAGTCATATCAAGTAAGTAAAAATCAACTACAAAATGGACTTAGTTGGAAATAGAAATTAAGTATAAAGGTTTAACTTTGTCAGATAATGGAGAGAGGAATGGTTGTGTATGGAAAATGCATGTATTTCTACATTTGAGCATGAGATGATATCCTTAGAGAGTGGAAGCATGATGGGATAGATCCTGGAAACTGCACCAGAAAGATTAAGGTTCATTGCTTCTCCTGGCCATGGGTCGGTACTAAGTGATTTACAGTTGTGGAGTGAATTGCTCAGATTTCTGTGTGAGCATGATCTCTAGGTGAACCTTTATAAAAGGAATACAGGTGGTAGCAAGATACACACAAGGAAGTCAGAGAGGTAGCTAGATGTTGCGGGGCTCAGGAGAATGATGACATCAGCAGACTTAGAAACCTTGTATTTAAGAAGGGAGAGGAGGTGACTGACTTCAGTAATGTTTAGAACATAAAATTAGTGAGTCAAGCATGGAATAAAAATAGGCAAAGCACACACACACACAGAGAAAGAGGCGTTTTAGTTCAGCTTCGGAATTATGGTGTAGTGGTCAAAAGATGGGAGCCATAGAAGAGGACTGGACTCTCTGGTTATGGCAATTACCTCGGAATCCAAACATACAGTATTAGTTAATGAGTGGCATTCATATGGAGATGTACTTCAGGTCTGGCTTCAGATAACATGTAGCACATCATTAACATGTAGCAATTATCAGAGGAGTGCTAAGGAGAGTGGTGGGACCAGCCAGAACTAACTAGAAGGTACATCCACACCATCTGTGTAGGTAAAAGGAACATTACTAGCAAAAGGGGAACAAATAATAGAGGAAAACAGGGGATGCAGTAAAGGAGGGGGTAATCACTAAATAAAACAACAAAACAAGTTTGAAAAGGAGGAATAACATGAGAATATGCCATTTATACTTTCTTCTCATCTAAAGTTAAAACATTATATATTCTTTATTCTCACATTATAACAATCTTAAAAACATCTTAACTAATATTTGGATTCTATAAAAGCTTCAGTGCACAGAGTGTGAGGAATTTTTTTAAAAATGATAAAATATACACATAAGTAAGAGAGAAACAAAACTCTTTTCATCCCACGTTCTAGACTTAATATTTCAAATGTTTATCATTTCAATGTTGTCTTATAAGAATGCATTCATATCCACATATAAATCAATAGATTTGCTCTCATTCTTAAGAAAGTATGCTATATTATTCTGAAATACTTAACTTACAATATCTGAGTTTCAGTGTCTTATTAGACTTTTGACAATAAATATTCATTTTTGACAATTTTATCTTAAATATCTAAGTACTTCAAGCTTTGTCATATTAACTGAAGGTTTTTTTTTTCTTCTAAAGTAAAGCACAGAAGTAACTGAGTTAAAGGATAAGTAAGTTTAAGAATCTTGATATATTTTACATCATGCTTTCCAGGAATATAGATTTTATTAAAATTTCATCAACCCATAAAACTTCTCATTTCCTGGGGACCACATTGCTGTGGAGTGTTCCTATTTTAATCTATATTTTAAACTAGTCTCCATAGATGTTTCACCTATAATGGAAAAACAGCTTTTGATGCCAAGTATTTTTAGTTCCTGTTATAAAAAGATGTGAGACCTGAATGAACAAATAATCTCAGGTTCAACCTGATTTAGGAGGAATTGATTTTCAGGGCATTCAGTATGCAGCTTCTGTCCGTGAGTTGGTCCCCAAATTTGCTTCCTCCTTCTGTGTTCCTGTTTAGGCCTCTGCTACATACTGCGTGTTTGTACAGGTTTCTCTTTATTCTTCTTATCCAAGTTGCCCAATATTTTAATACAATTTAGAAAAGCTCAGTTCTGAATGTTCATTAAAACAACAAATATTTGAACAGAGGAACATTGAGCTACATATTTTCTTTGTTATCTGTCCATTAATTTTCTTATTGAAGATATACATTTTTGAGGAAAAGTAGAAGATCATTTAGGCACTATCATTGTATCTGTGAAAAACCTCTTTGAATGATGTTGGGGAGCTACTTAGAAACTACGATAAAGAATATCACCTTATCATGAAGCCCCAAAGACTATATATGATTAATGATTTTTTTAAATAATTGTATTTAGAAAACAATCCATAGATTACTTCATTTTCATTTCTGTTAGTGCATAGTCATTGCAAGACATAGTTACTTGTCTTCTTGTATTGTGTCTTTTTTCCCTTTCTTTTCTTTTCTTTCCATTCTTTTATCCATTATTCTTTTTCTATTATGCCCTATAGAGTTCAATTTGTGTTTTCCAGTTGTTCTTGGGTAATGTGACCTGCGCTGGACACAATATTGAAGAATAAGTTAAAAAGTAATCATGTGGCTTCAAGAAATAATACAATCACAAGGACATAGATCTGCTGAACCTCTCAGTTCCAACTTTACACAAGAAGAAGAAAACTTCAAAAATCATATATTTTCAATTCATGTTTAAGGGCAATTGGGAAAGAAATTATATGTTATGTATAAAGAAAATGAAAATGAACCTACATTGAAACTTTATCTGATCCCAGTGAGAATGGATGCTATGGACAACCAGAGCAGAGCAAACACTGCTAATAAGCTTCATTCATTCATTCATTGTTACATTGTGTCAGTTCTTGTTTCCAGGCTTTTGTTTTGGTTCCCACTGATGATGGAGTATAACCTCTAAGGTAAAACAAGCCCTTTCCTACTCAAGATATAATTGGTCACAGTGCTTATCACAGCAACACCAGAAGTTAACTAAATTATAATTTTTAAAACAAGTTTGAATAAAGGTTCCCTACACGAGTTTACAATGAAGGCTATCCTTATAAAGTTTATAGGTTTCTAACTTGAATTCCCAGGCCTCAATATAGGTTACCACCCCATGAGTTGTTGGTTAGAGTGTCCACAGAAGGTCCACAAACAATACAGAATATTGACATTCCCTGTTGGTTACTCACCGAACTTGATGCTAAGACTATATTGCTGAAGAAACCATATACTTTAGATACAAATCACAGAAAAGTGAAGCTAGTGCTGAGCTGGGATTTTTTTCCCTGTCTGCCCAGGGTTTATATGCAAGAAGGTGCTATGCATGTTTATAAGACAGAAATATCATCAAAGAATTTTCCATCTGTGAAAACTGAATGCTATAATCTCTCCCTTCCAGGAGATATTTGCCCACTGGTGAAAGAGTGCCAAGACTGTTTGGGGGGCAATAGATTACTTTCCAATAGCATATGAAGTCTGTTCTATGAAAAAAATACATGACTCCTACTACAAAATTGGTCAAAAGTCTAAAACTGGATTTATAATAAGCCTAGGGCAGAATGTACTACTGATGTTTTGATGAATGGACATGTAGCTGAACTGATTTCTAAATATTGATGTAGCTTCCCATTCACTATATTTTATTCATGTTTCAAAGCAACTTGTTTTTATAGAGGACAACAGTCAATACCGACCCATAAGTTACTAAGGTGCTGAGATTGTATAACTGTTGGCATTCAGCCCAATATATAACATCTGTATCATTTCTTCCAAGGTCTAATAAACATCGTGAGAAACCAAGCAGAAATATTGTAATAATGAGAGGATGCAATGGAGCACTATTAATGAAGCTATCTGATAGTTATGACATGATCTTTGTGATGACTAATATATAGCCATTGTGACTACCTGCACAAGATCTCTACAAGAACAACAAAATATCACGAAGGTGGTGGGTGTAAGTGGCAAGTATAAAGGAGATAATAAGTGTAGGAGAACTATAACAGGAAAAGAAGGGGTGAACATGATCACAATAAAATGTATATTGTATAAAATTGTCAAAGGTGTTGGATAAAGTGAAAAAATATCAGATCATGGGCAAATCATTTTTTTCACAAAAAGGAAATATGTTTGAAATCTTCAAATCAATTTCAACTCTAAGTTAGAAATATTCAAGGACTCATCAGTGATGAAAAATAAGTAAATAAATAATCTTGCTTAGAGCACTTTTCATACTCTTATTTTTTCTATCTTTCTATCACTTGAGAAACAGAACATTTATAAACATCTATATTGGTTATTCACAGAAAAGTTATCTTTTCTATGATTACTTACAAGTGGAAATGTGGACCAGGTTCACAGAAAAGGGGGTAGAAAGACTTTAGGAGCCAGAGATGGTAGATTACCTCAAAGAAACAGTATAATATTGACACATATAAACTCAAAGCAAGTATGAAGAATGTACAAACTTGTATAACATCAAGCTGTACAAAATTCTAGCACAGAAAAAGTTTGCATATGAACACAAAATCTCACCACTAGTTGAGTAGCTATTGGTGCTTGGCAGCTGCTAAGAATGAGGCAGATTTCTTAAATGATATGACCCCTGATTGAGTACACTTAAACTCCAGGGCAGGCCACAATCCCCGAGAGCAGTTGGGCAACTCAAACTCCACTTGGTGGGGTATGGAATGAAGGAAGGAAGGGAAGAAAAAAGAAAATGAGGGAAATGGGAGGAGTTGGAGGATGGTGTAGATACAGTTAAAGTACATTGTGTGAAATTCTCAGAAAGTTAATAAAGGTACTACCTTTAAAAATGAAAGAAAAAGAAACATGATCCCAATGGAAAAACATGGGTGGTATGGTAGTGTGGCTTCATACTGTCATATTACTGATTTGACTGCATTGACAATGAATCTCACCTCAGTAATAAATCCAACACACTAAGGAGTTCCTTTCTAAGAAAATTCTTCGTGCGTAATGCCATGCCCCTGACTATGATGGAGAAAACTATTTCAGACCAGTCAGATTGCAACCAAATCGGTGGGTTCATCAAGTGGAAATACAAGATAATAAAAATAATAAATATTTTAATGTGTAGGAAGGTAGTGAGAAACTTTAGGGCAATACACTCAAAACTTGGGGGATGTTTTCTTAGGAGAAGTTCTACACATTGTCTTTACAATGGAACCAGGGGTGTGACTGTGCGTGTTTGTGTATGAGTATGTGTTTTTTAGTATGTGTGAGTATTATAGTCATGAATGTGAGAAATTATGCTAGTGTTTATGTATGTGTGTGTGAAGATATGTATGCATTATGTGTATGTGTATCGATGTATGTGTATATGCATGTGTGTGTTTGTTTAGGATTCTTTGACTTTCTAAATCACATTTCTTTTTTTTAATTATTTATTTATTAAAGATTTCTGTCTCTTCCCCACCACCGACTCCCCTTTCCTTCCCCCTCCCCCAAGCAAGTCCCCCTCCCTCGTCAGCCCAAAGAGCAATCAGGGTTCCCTTCCCTGTGGGAAGTCCAAGGACCACCACCTCCATCCAGGTCTAGTAAGGTGAGCATCCAAACT
>NW_026067953.1:1388572-1464956 GCF_014885135.2 Alexandromys fortis | reverse complement strand
TCGTTGACCTGGATTTTCCATATCCAGCTGGTGCTCAGTTTGTGTTTTCTTCCTTGTTTCCCTTTCAGTTTTCAATTCTTGAACTGTTTCCATTACCTGTTTGCTCGTTTTTTCTTGGTTTCCCAGGGTATCATATACGTATTTACTTATTTCTTCAAACTTTTGGTTATACTTCTCATCCATTTCTATAAGGGAATTTTCCACATGTTGTTTAATGAACTCTATTGCTTTCATAAAGTCAATTTTTTCCACTTCTTCCATATTAGGGTGTTCATGTCCATCTGTTGTAAGATCATTGGGTTCTGGTGTTTTCATGTTGTTCTTCGGATTATTGGGTGAATTCTTGCCTTGGAGCCTGCCCATCTCCTCCTATCGAAGCTTTCTAATGGGTCTTTTAAAACCGGATCAGGTTTCCCTGTTGGCCAGGGGCTCCTCTTACAAAATGCTGTTGCTCTGTTTCCTGGCTCCGGCCAGGGGCCAAGTTCCCTCTCGTCCCTCAGAAGGGTCTTCAGGAACAGGACCAGGCTCCCTGTTTGCCAGGGACCTCGCCAACCAAAGGCCTACCTCTTTGCTTTAATTGTAGTGGGGCGATCTGTTCTCGGTGTTGTATGTTGGTCCCCGCTGTCTGCCGCCTCCTGCTCCGGTTTGCTGCCGCCTGCGCCGGTGGTCTGCTGCCCCGCCTGGGCCTGCGCTGGTTCTCTGCCTCTAAATCACATTTCTAAACATGTGTAATTTACAACCATATATAAAATTCAAGAAAAACTGAGATGGGCTCAGTTGTTAAGTGATCTAGGTGTTGCTAGAGCTGAGAATATAGAATTGATCTCCAGCAATCAGAAATAAGCTTACAGTCTTCTATAGCTGCAGTTCCAAAGGGATCCAATGTCATCATCTGATCCCCATGGGCACCAGGAATGTTCCCTGCACAACCATGCAAAGGAAAAACATTCATACACATAAAATCTTTTAAAATTTAAGTTTAAAAAAATATGTACATGTTTAATTAAGTTTTCTTAACTAGAAGAATTTCATTTTTGAGTTTTATTGTTTAAAGGTGATAGACAGGTGCCAATGCAGTCAAACTCAAAGCCCTATTTGTTCTGCACTTGTATATGTATAATTTGCTGTTCTTCACAATTTTTGGGTTCTCCTTGAGAAGTCACATTCTTTGAAGGCAATTTCTATTTTGTCATTCATACTGAAGTTTCTGACTGCTAGACAGATTTCAGAATAAGGATATTTTCTTTCCCTTTTCCTCTTCATTATCCCTGCCTTTCTTCCTTTCTTCCTTCCTTTCCTTTTTCTTTCTTTTTTCTTTTAATATCTTCCTCCCCCTGTGAGTATCTTTTAATGTGGAGACTTTAGATTTTGCCAAAACTTGAGTTAAAGATAATTGTAAAGACCCACAACTGGGTACTAGGAACTTCATTTGGGTCTTCTGCAAGAATGGGAATCAGTCTTCAGCAGTGGGGTGACTCCCCAGCCTTCTGTCTTCCCCGTCTTTCCATCCTGCCTTCGCATCTCTCAACACAACATATTGGATCTGTTGTGATTTTAGCCAGAGCATTTATTTTTGTCAATAAACCCAAATGTATCAGAGAGAACGGCCCTAACCAAGTGAAGCAATCCATAGAGTGAGTCTTACACTTCACCTGGGCAAAACAATAGAGCTGGCCATGGTAGTGTGAGTGCAATGAGTGGGACTCCAGACTGGAGAGCAGAAGAACTAGTTCTGCTCTTTCTGTCTGCTACATTGGGTGAGTTAGCTGGGGTAGTGTTACAGTAGGCTTGGTGGTAATGATGAGGGAAAGATGGCAGAGGACCAACCCAGCTACAACCCAGTCCCAGAATCGGGACTATAAAGTAGCCCCTCCCAACACCCATCTTATCTATGAACTTCTGTAGTATATAAAGTGGGCCGGGCTGGACATGCAGATCCAAAGATACAGATTCTCCAGTAAACAAGGCAACAGTATGATATCAGAGAGCAACCCTAGTGAGTGCCCATTTTTGATAATGTAGCAGAATCCAGAGGTGTCAAACCAGACTAATGACTCATTGCACTGAACACTTACAAGTAAAGATACATGTGTGGAATAAAGGGTGTACTGTATAACTCTCTGGACCACACTACAGCTTCCATGCTGAGATGTTTGCTATTGTTGTTGTCCTTGGTTTGTATTGAGGGTTGTTATTATTATTTAAATTTTGTTGGAAGAGGTTTCAGTGGCAGAGGATGGAAGCAAGGGGACTGGGATATGAGTGGGATTGAAACAAATGATGTGAAATTAACCGAGAATCAATAAAAAAAAATGAATAAAAACTAAAACCCAAACCATATGCATCAAAAATGTTAAGAAGTCACTTTAACTTCTTCAAGAACAGTTTAGTGTTTGTATGTATATGTGTGTGTGTGTGTGTGTGTGTGTGTGACTGCGTCTACGTTGGCTGTGACTTTGCCTTTATAAACTCTTATGCAGCAGGTTATACAATTAGTAGCAATTTCCGAGTGTTAAACTGCTTAAATGGTTAAATTACCGTGGAGTTGGTTTGTCTAACCTGATTGGCAGCCGGACCCCACCAGAGTGGCAGCAGAACTTGCGTTCAGCTCTGCGACTGATGGTTGCTCGCACCTTTTTGTAGCTCATTGCAGGCTTCTGTATTCAGCGTGAGATGCGTACATGCCTGAGGGATTCTGGCACCAATTAATGCAATCTCTACTGTTAAGTCAAGTCTGGACAGCGAGGGATTTTCAGGCTGACCTCTAGCCCCAACTCTCTCAGCAGATAAGACAGTTTCCACCCCTTCTACCTGCTCACTTGGATATGATATCCGTGATGAAGGAGCCCTTGTAATAGGAAGCACTCCTGTCTCAAGCTGGGCTCTGGTAATTTTTTTCCTTATTTCCCTGGAATGTAATTATCCCAAGATAAGCACCTGTGTGTCTAATAACTTAATTAGGAATCACATCACTGTTATAAGTGCTGTTTTATGCAATGGAAATGTGTAATACATTGCAAATCATCAAAGCACCTCCACGCTGGCCAGCAAATCAAGGTATTCAGTTTGGGAGTTTAATTCTCATCATCCCAAGAGAGGTAGCTTTTTCAGAAGCTAGGTGAGAAGAAAACTACCTCTTTATACAAAATAGGTGGAAAAACATAAAATGGGTTTTCCTAGGTCTGGCAATTTTTACCTGCCCTCCATGCATGCATTCAGAGTTTACACAGGAGAATTGTTGCTTTTCCTCAAGATAGCCCCATTCAAGAGACAGAAACACTAGCTGCCTGACTGCTAAGATTACTTTTTCTATTATATCTTTACTTTTTCTTTACTATATTTATGTGTGTTGTGAGTGTGTTCAGCTGATAAAATTGACATTTTTTGGAACTATAACATTTCTTTTTTGACCGCACATTCAGAAGCACGTGGTAAAGTGGAAATAACTGGAGATATTATTTTGTTAAAGTCGGTTAGCCAATGTAGAATGGTTTCTTTACAGGTGAAACCTGACTTTTAGTGAAAAAAATGAACCATTGCTGTCCTAATACTTCCCTCAATTGTTTTAGGTAGTCAGTGTGTTGTGAACTTTAACCAATAATGTTTTGAAAATACTCCGTCTGTCAGAGTACATTAGCCCAACATCAATATTAAGAAATGAAAATGAGGCCCAATTGAAGAGCATGATAAACAAGCTCAAACTTTTCTGTTTCATTTTCTCTCTGATCACATTATTTTACACTAAAATGATAGGTTATTTTCTGTTAAATACATAAGTACATACCATAGGAAATTAGCCACATTTCCCCAGTGCCTAATATTAGTTTGAACAATTATATTTTAATTTATCTTGCTCTAATGGCTTGTAAGTCACTCATTGGTTTTCATTCTCCTAAAAGGCTTTGGGGACAGTGAAAAGCTTCACTAGGTAAAGACAATTGTTTCAGAGACTGACAAGATGAGGTCAATTCTCAGGGCTCACCTAGCATAACAAACTGAGTTCAATTCTCAGGGCTCACCTAGCAGGAAAAAACCAATTCCAGCAATCTGTCCTTTGAGACACACACACACACACTCACTCACTCACGAAGGACTTCTAAGTTCATATCACCCTAACATAAGTTTAATATGAAATATTATCCAGCACCACCCATAATCCTGTTGTTTTAACAAGTATTTCAATTTATTCATTTTATTGTTCACTCAGGTTTGTTGGCAAACTCTAAACTCTTTATATTATTTCTTCTGTCAGAAGCTCTGTTGTATTTGACAAATCATTGCTTCATGTTGTTTTGCTAAAATCACACCTTCCACTTTATATACTAAATTCTAGATTTAAGAGTTGAGTTCTCACATACCAAAGCTATATTAGTTATTTTTATTTTTACTGTGACAAATAGCAAAGACAGATAGATAAAAAGGATGTTAAGAGAAGAAGGTTTGTAGGTGCTGCTGTTGCTGTTTTGGATAATTTTAAGGGATACAGTCTATCAAGGTAGGGAGAGCATGATCATAGGAGTCACCTTGTCTCTACAGTCAGGAAGCAGAGAATGTACTGACAGTAAGTTGGGTTATGAAACGTCAAGCCCTATATCCAGTGACTCACTCCTTACCAGGTCTCCTATTAAGCCACAAGTGTTGGGGACCCAGTACAGGACATTTCATGTTGAAACAACTACAAATAAGCAATAATCACTGACTGTTGGTGACAGCTGACTCTTCCAGGCATCAAGTCTCAAAAACAAAAGAAACTCTTGTAGTTTTTTTTTAAATGAATACAACCAGCTTATTTTACAGTGAATGGTAGTAATCCATTCTGTGGATCGTGTGATTTGTAGGAGACTATTATTTGACACAAGTGAAATGTATCAAGTGTGCTTCTCAGGAAGATTGAGACATACACAAGCTCAAGGGGGTTCAGAGAAGGCCTGAATCCCGATAACACACATAGAGAAAGACACAAGGATATATGGTACATCCTCAAATACTCAAAAAAAAAAAAAAAACCTTTCGGAGTTGGTTATATTAAGTTGAATTGTTTTAAAGAGGACTCCTGAAGTGAATGACAACTTTCTTAGCTTAGTTTTATTAACAGTTCTTGAACATGGTAGAATCACCTAGAAAACTTGTTCAACTTTAGGAACAACAAGATTTCAAAATTTGTAGCTCAAGAATTCTCCGAGAGAAGAAACGCTATAAAGATTGCACATCTTAGGGATTTTTCTAGGACAATAGGTAGGTACTGCCTTGTGACTAACCTGGAATCTTTCTGAAAGCCTGAGACAGCTCTTCAAGACAGTAGGCAATTTTCCAAAGGGGCATTTTTTACCTACTGAAGTAAAGAGGGATGGGGGAAGTATCCTCATAAAGGAGCTCTGAAGAGGGAATTGGTTCTTCCTGGTGTAGAAAGAGAGTTTCCCTCTTCAACCACAATGAGTCTTAAAAGTGCTCTACTCTGGCAAATGCAAGAAGGTGGCAAACTCCTCCTGATAATCCTCTATACATCAATTAAGGATTGTTAGAAAACAGAAATACATCTTATCCTGCTTGTGGTACCCTAGGAAAATAACAAGAGATTGAATGGAAATTTCTTTCTTGTTGGTCTGTGGGGTAGGAAATTCAATATCAAAGCTAGAGTGAGTTCTATTTGTCGGGAAGTTTCAGTTTCTGGCCCCAAGTTGCATCCCCCAGAATATATCAAAACTGCTGTCATGCCAGAAAAGGAAATGGAGCAAAGCATACTGGGATACTTGTTTCCATTTCTATTTTAAGATCAGTAATCCCACTCACGAGAACTGCACCCTCCTGATTCTTACATTTCCTAAAAGATGCCACCTTTTCATATCACATTGGCAAGTAATAAGTTGTAACATGAATCCGGGGGACACATTCACACTGTAGCATTCTCCTTTCGTGCATACATATGTATAAGTTAAAACTGGATGAGGTTGAGAACGATTTCTAATGATGCTAGATTTCATTAGGATTTTTGTGAAGACCTTTGCAAACCTTGGCTTGGAGTAGGCAACAGCAGCAGAGCCTCTTTATATGGTAATGCGCTGTGCACTGCTTTGCCTACTCCTAGAGAGGGAACTGGATCTCTTAGGAGACCCAGCAAGAGCATTAGCTTTGCAGCTCAGGCTGGGTTCAGAGTGATATTCCTCAGGTTGCCTAGGAGAATAAGTTTTCCCAATTTCTGCATGCCTGCTCTCTAATATTTATAGGTAATTTTGAGAAAGAAAATAGCCTGCTAATGAGACTATTTCTCAGGTGCTATAGATGCTAGCTAGTAGATCAACATAAAATTCTTAAAGGAGGCTTTTCTGAATTTATGTGAATTGGAGGGGAAAAAAATAAAATGCAAGCAGAGAATTTCTTCCTGAGAGACTGGGCATCAAGTAAGCTAATAATGTATAAATGAGAATATGCTGCCCACAAATAGGATAGTTTTGAGTAATGAGTGTTTTATTTAGGCTGGCAAAATTTTGAGGAATAGCAGGTGCTGGCAGGACTCAGTGACCAGCCCCTTCTGCCTCGAAGTAGGGCATAGGAGCCCATTATAATTTTTGTGTCATCAAATATAGACCAAACCATCCTGTAGTTTGGATAAATATCATTGTCCTCTGTGACCCTAAATAAGGATCTGATATTTCTTGTTAATTTTTTTTTTAGAATTTAGTGGACTCTGATTTCTTAAATTTGGCTGAATGGATTTATTTTCTTGTTAAATATTTAAAAAAAAAACCTGAAAGATCTTTGTCTAGTTAAAAAAAAAGAATGAACAGCAACAAAACTAAACAAATACCCTCCACAGACACCCCCAAAACAAAGATAGGACCTAAAAACCTATTCTGGAAATGGCTCTTTCCTAGAAAGGGAAGAAAGAAGTGCTCTTAAATTTTAGAAAGGACGTCAAGAAACTTGAAGTATTCAGCCCATGTAGTTTCCTAAGCTTATCTTTTGTAGTCCCGCCTTTCCTAGTAATTAAGGATCCTATAACTGTTCTTTTTTCATCAACTCTTAAATACAAAAATAAAAAAAAACAACTTTCAGTCTGCTGGTGGTTTTACAGAGTAAGATACAGATACGGATACTGATACAGATACTGCAAGTATCTTACACATACTGCAAGTATCTTACAGAGTAAGATACAGATACAGATACTGCAAGTGTCTGTTACTTGTTCAACACTTAGAGCACAGTGATTAGCATTCGTGCTGTGTTTGAAGAATACCTTTGATGGAAAGAGTGAGGGCTGTAAATTAGTTGCACAGTGTTTCCCTCTCAAATGCCCGTTATTTTAGTATGATAGAGAACAATAAGTCCATGCCCATTTTTGAAAAGAACAAATACCTGGTTATATCCAACTAATTTTTCTAATTAAGTTACTAGAAACAGAAAGGGAAAATGGCACAGTGTGAGAGATTTTTTTGCAAAGATGGAACAAGTAAAAGAGAAAGTTCAGAATGTCTAAGTCATCTCCGGTCTTTATTCTTATCACCTGGAAAGCAAATGGCCTTCAGTGTTATCGTGGTGACATTACTGAAAAGCTGAGTCATCCAGATACTAATGACTTAATTTCCCCAGTGGAAATAGAGGATATAGCACCGAACTAGCTTTGTTTCATGTTATATTTATGTTGTGTCTTCTATAAGCAAATCCCATGAGGAAATCCTTCTTTGTGCTTAACTTGTATCCTGCTAAACCTCCTCTTCTTCAGTGGATGCTCATATCCATGATTTCTGTCCTTAGTAGAGATTGAAAACAGCTGGCTGCAATTTGCTGTGCAAATATGTTAAAAAGAACCTTCTACGTAATTGGAGATCATTATTAAATTGTCCCTCAGATGTCTCATTCCCAGGCTAAATAATCTCTATTCTTTAACCTTTCTCATTACCCTATTTTTTTAATCTGCAAACTATCTGCTGGGCTCTATCGGAATGCTTGCATTTAATGTGATATGACCAGATGCAAGTCTCAGAGATATTTCTGCAAAGGTTCTACACATAGTTAAGCTCCCAATAAAGAAAAGACCATAAATCAGACTCCTAGCAAACTACTTTTTGACAAAGGAGACCTAGTCCAAGGAAGGAGAGAAACCATCAGAGTGGATCTATCAAACTCAGATGGCAACACAATGTTTTTATGTAAGAATTACGTAGCTTTGGATTGCAAACCTGTAAATAAAAGATGGTCAGTTCTGCCTGGAAAGCCAACTCTGACATTACTTTATAGGGAAAGGTCAGACAATAATCTGTGGTAGTTGCTCAGAGTACAGAAGCATAGGCAATAAGATGGAACCATAGTGGATGCCAAGCAAACGACCCAACGACAACCACAAGTCCAGACAGCATATGAAAAGCTGACCACTAACCTAATTTTTAAAAAGAAGAAAAAAGAAAAGCTTTGTAGGAGAATCTTCACTAGATTGAGTGTGTGTGTGCGTGTGCGTGTGCGTGTGCGTGTGCGTGTGCGTGTGTGTGTGTGTGTGTGTACACATGCATAGAAATATCTGAAGTCCAGAGGCCAAATTCTGGTGTTGTCCCATCCACTTAGAGTCTACATATGTGACAATTTCACATGGGTGGAAAAGGATTGACCTTAGGTCTTCATGATTGTGCAGCAAACACTTTACTGGCTAAGCTACCTAACCAGCCATGTTGCTCTACTGACTATATCAAGGCTTTAGGCTTTGATATATACCCTATCCATCTATTCATCAACACCTATAAGATAACAAGGTGTGTGTAGCAGATAGGGGACAAGGTACAAGTGCAATCGTCAACACCACTTAAAAGTTGGTGAGGCCATAGGACCTAGAGGAGAAGATGCTACTGCTACTTTAATAAATGTGAATAATCTCTAACTGCTTCTAGATTCTTATCTTTACATTCACAAATAAGTATAGCGCTCATCTCCTAATCAAATAAACTTATTTTTGTAGCCAATTAAGATCACTACCAAAAGCGGCAAATGGTCAAACATCACAGATCAATGGTTCATTTGGATCCCTTCAGTTAGTACGCATACAACGTAACTCCTACACTTCAGACTCAGAAATCGTCACAAAAGAAGGGAGATTTCTACGGCCAGACATCTGCCACAAGACAATTTCTTCAAAAGAGAAAAAAATGGGAAACCTGACGTGAAGTGAAGCAAAGTGGGGGCTAGGTAGGAGGGGATGGATCAGGGGGGACTTGGAGAGAGGAATGGGAGTGAATATAATCAAAAGACATTGTAAAATTGATCAAAAATTTAATAAAAATATGTTATTATAAATTATACATATCTACTGACAAGCATTATTAAATAGCCATTGTACACTGTTAATGCACTTAATTGGAAGGCTTTAGGCTAGGATGATGCCCACATCTTGGATTCCGAGGTAAGTAATCTAACTACTAATTAGGCACAGTTTCATCTTAATCAATCATAAAATGACAACTAACCTCAAGGTACTTTCCACTATATCATACCCAAATTTGGTAAATTTGGCAAGTGCCTAGTTGTGAGTACTATCTTTTCTTATTTTTTGTTTTCAGCTCTACACAGCTACCATGAAATATATGAAGAGGCCACCACCCAATCTTCTCATCCTGCGCTGCCTGATACAGACAAGGCCCTTTGCTTAGATGAACAAACTCTGTTTAAAGTCATGTAATTAAATTTTTCCTTTCTGTAGTCCTACCCTGTACCAAATATTGAATCCCCATTTCTCTTCTGGACATTCCCCTCCCCAAGATTCAGTTCGATATATTTATTTGATAAGAGCAATAATCCACATTAACTAGATATGGCTAACTCATTGGCTGTGTACTTTAATAGCTGAACATAGAATGAATTAAAACCAATATTGCTAAGCTTGATTTAAAAGTCCAGAACTTTTCATTTAGAACACAGTTATTTTTGATTAGTTATTCTAATATATTATTGAAAAATTATACCAAGAATTCAAGATTCTTACAGTGTGAAAGTTTGCTGAAAACAGTAACATGGTGAAATCTTATACATATCATCAAAAAATGAATTTTTTTAAAAAATAAAATGTAACTAATTAATCTTACATTAATATCTTTATGTTAAATATGTCCTTGGGATGAATATATATATTTATATATATCCTTCTTAAAAACTTTTTTCTGATTTATGCAATATTTTATAATTTAAAATATCTTCATATTGTTCCTCACACAAATTTCTACAGCTGGACCTTAAATAAGTTGAAAACTACGAGTATTTATGATGGGAAAAGCAACAGGTCTGAGTAGTCATAGTTCAAATATAACCTGGTTTCTTCTAGCATTTAGCATTTTCTTTCTTCATTATCTGTTTTGGCATTAATATTGTGTTTTATACCTGAATTTTGATTTAAGAATATGAGGACAGATGCCTGTGACTGCCAGGAATGGAAATTAAATGTCCTGTGGCTGAGTTACAGGTATTTGGAGTTGCCTAACCTTGGTGTTTGCTATTGAGCTCTGGACATCTGTAAGGTAAATACTTAAGGTTAAGTACTAAGCTTTCTCCAGCCCATAGCATTTTCTATAAATATTATAAAAGACTATTGAGGTCAGCTTCAGTTTGGTCATTATAGTCAAATTGTGGCAATGAAATAATGTATGTTTTTGTTGGTTAGTTTGTTTGGATTTTATTGTTGTTTTGTTTTTTTGGTTTCTCTGTGTAGCCCTGGCTGTCCTGGAACTCACTCTGTAGAACAATCTCTCAGACTCAGAGTTGTTTGTTTGTTTAAATCTAATTTAATAAATTTAAAGGTGACTAATGAAATACTTAAGCAAAGTTTCTTAAGAATGAGTCATCATTTTTTTCAACATACTCCTCAATTTTGATTAAGTTAGCCTACATTTAAAACAAACAAGTTTTAAATGGTACAGATGAAGCTTCAGAACTTGAAAAACAAGGAATGAAACAGAAAAGGAAGTAAAAAGAGAGATAATAGCTCAGTTTGAAACGTTAAATGTCAGTTAGATGACCAGATTCAGAAGCTTTGGACTCAATTCCACCTAGACGTGAACATTTTTAAAGATAAATAATAACAAGTATCTTAGTCCTTTGTAAATTTTATGTCACTCAGCATAACTATTCTTCCTATGAAAGAACAGAATTCAGAATAGAGCCTGTAACTGGACCAAGCCAGAAAAAGTAGAATTATTGCTGTCAGGAAAAAGTTTCCTATTTTCTTTTGAATGACAGAGTCAGATATCAACATTGTCATGTAAACAGACTCGTTGGGGGATTAGTTCTCTGGCCAAAATGAACAGACACAAAAGAGTTTTCAACAAAGCTGCTCTGCACTGCTGTCCCTGTGGTGCTGGTATTTAAAACAAACAAACCAGTCAAAAGAAAGAAGAAGCGTTCGGAAACAGATGAAAAGTAAATCAGCAGAACCTACAATTACTCATTTCAGAAAGGAAATGACAGGCTATTCAGTAATATCTATTGATTCTAAAGCTTATATTTTCTTTAGACCATAGTTGCTTAGTGATTGTTTCTCTGGTTAAAAACAATCAATCCAGATATCTCAATGAACATTGTTTCATAAAATCGGAAAGATATTCAACTCAGTGTTCCAATCACCCCTGTTAATTGTGGAGTTAGCAATTGTCATGTCGACGTATTGACTGTCTGATCAGCCCAAGATCAAATTGCAAATTTGAAAGAAAACTTAAATAGTTTAATTAATAAAAATAAAGTTACCAGAGTAACTTTGCTTCTCTACAATTCTCACTTTCCACCCCAGCCCTATCCTGGCATAAGGGATGCCTTGCTAAGAAAGATTCTTATCATTATTATTTTGCTTTGTTTCGTCTTTTTCTTCCTTTTACTGAAAATAGATTTTTTTTCTCACATAATGTATCCTGATTACAGTTTACCCTTCCATTACTCCCCCCACTTCCTCCCTACCTCTCCTCCCATCTGGATTCCCTTCTTGTCATTCCTTAGAAAACAAATAGACTTCTTGGGGATAAAAATAAAAAGCTAAAATACAATAAGATAAAACAAGAAACTAACTCATCAGTGTTGGACTAAACAAATAAACAGAAGGAAAGAAGAAACAAGAAACAAATGTAGGTACAGAGAACCACTGGTTTATAAACTCAGCAACCTCATAAAATCTGTAAAATAGAAGCTGTAATATATATGCAAAAGACTTGTAAGGTAAAAAGGAAAAAGAAAAAGAAAAGCCATTCAATGTGTCATGTTTTATTTTGAGGTCTTTGATTCATTTGGGGTTGAATTTTTTTCAGGGTAATCAGTCTGAATCTATTTGCATTCTTTTATGTGTAGACATTTAGTTTAACCATCACATTTGTTGAAGATGCTGTTGTTTTTCCAGTGTGTATTTCCCACTTATCTATCAATCTTGTGTCTCGAAGTTTTTGGATTTATGTCTGGCTCTTTAATTTAATTCCATTGATCAATGTGTCTCTCTTTGTGTCAATACCATGCTGTTTTTATTGCTATAGCTGTATAGTCAATTTGAGGCCAGGTATAAGAATGGTAATACCTCCAGCAGTTCTTTTATCAATCCTGAGTTTTGTTTTGTATTGTTTTCTGTATTTTCATATAAAGCTGATGATTGTCCATTCAATACCTGTGAAGAATTGTTTGGGAATTTTGATTGAAATTACATTGAATGTGTAGACTGTATTATTTTTAGGATGATCATTTTTACTTCATTAATGCTACTGATCTGTGAGAATGAGAGATATTTACATCATCTGGTATATTTTTAATTTCTTTCATTTTCCATTGTATATAGGAGAGATACTGGGTTTTTCTGTAAGGTAATATTATATCCAGCTACTTTGATGAAAGAATTTATAACTTTATGAGTTTCCCAGTCGATTTTAGGGTCACTCATGTGTAGTATCGTATGATCTGCAAATGAAGGTACTTTGACTTCTTTCCAATTAGCATACTTTAGTTGTTTTACTGCTTTACCTAATATACCAAGTAATATACTGAATAGATATGGTGAGATATATCATTGTCTTGTTCCTGATTTCAGTGGAATTGTTTCTAATTCCCTAGAGGTTATAGGATTGTTTAAATTCTTTATCTGGTCTTGATTTATCTTTGGTAAGTGGAACTTATTGAGAAAATTTTTTGTTAGATTTTATAATTTTATACAGTACAGGTTTTTAAAGTATGTCCTTATGAGCCTTTGAACTTCCTCAGTATCTGCTAGTGTGTCCCACTTTCACATCTAATTATGTTCATTTATATCTTGTGCCTCAAACTTTTAGTTAAGTTGGATAAGAGTTTGTCAATTTTATTGATTTTTCTCAAAGAACAAATTCCCTATTTCATCAATTATTTGTATTGTTTTTCTTGTTTCTATTTTATTGATTTCCACGCTGAGGGTTTTTTTTTTTTTTTGCCATTTATTCATCTTGAGTGTCAATTCTTCTTGTTCTAGAGTTTTTAAGAGTGCTGTTATGTTACTAGTATGACATGGCTAATTTATGCAGGCAGTTCCTGCAATGAAATTACCCCTTAGAGCTGTCTTCATTGTGTCCCATAAGATTGGATATGCTGTTTATTCATTTTCATTCAATTCTTGACTATACAGTTTTAATTTCTTTCTTTTTTTCCTCTCTTGACCTATTTTTCATTCAGAAAAGAGTTATTCAGTTTCCATGAGTTTGTAAGCTTTCTGTTGTTGTTGATATCCAACTTTAATCACTTGTAGTAACAGGATCTAGGCAGTTATTTTAATTTTCCCTTATTTTCATATATTTGGTGACACTTGCTCTGAGTGTATATGGTCAATTTGGGTAAAAGTTCCTTGAAGCACTGAAAAGAAGGTATATTCTTTCATGTTTCTTTGAAATGTTCTATAAATATCAGTTAGAGGCCTATGATTTATAACATCAGTTAACTCCAGCAACCCTCCATTTAATTTCTGTCTGGATGGCTTTATATTGGTGAGAGTGGTGTATTAAAGTCTCCACTATCAGAGTCTTAGGATCAATATGTTATTTTAGCTATAATAGTGTTTGTTTATGAACTAGGGTACTGTTGTGTTTGGTTTGTAGATGCTGGAAATTGCCATGTTCCATTGGTGTTTTTTTTTTTCCTCTGATGAGTGTGTAGTGTCCTTGCCCAATTTCTTCTGATTAGATTTGGTTTGAAATTTGCTTAATCAGATACTGTGATGGTTATATCAGTTTACTTTTCAGATATATTTGCATTGAATATATATTTTCCCTCTTTTTAACCTGAGGTTCTTTCTTTCCTTGATGTTAAGGTATGTTTCTTTTTTATTTTTTTTTTTAATTTTTTGGTTTTTCAAGACAGCGTTTCTCTGTGGCTTTGGAGCCTGTCCTGGAACTAGCTCTGTAGACCAGGTTGGTCTCAAATTCACAGAGATCCGCCTGCCTCTGTCTCCCAAGTGCTGGGATTAAAGGCATGTGCCACCATCGCCTGGTGGTATGTTTCTTGAATGTAAAAGATGAATGCATCTTGTTTTCAAATCATTTCTCCTAGTCTTTGTCTTTTTATTGGGGAATTGCGCCTATAGATATTGAGCAATATTAATAAGCAGTGTATGTTGATTCCTGCTATTTTTGTTGTGGTAGTGAGGTGTGTGTGTTTCCCTGCTTTTGATTTGCTTGTCTGGGATGATTCAGTTAACTACAGCACATTGAAATTTTTCTTCTAGCAACTTTTGTAGAGCTGTTTTTGTAGATAGATAATGCATAAATATGGTTTTACCTTGGAATGTTTTATTTTCTCTGTCTATTGTGATTGAAAGCTTTGTGGATACAGTAGTCTGAGCAGGCATCTGTTTTTTTAAGTGTCTGTATAATATTTGTCTAGAGCATTCTTGCTTTTAGAGCCTCCAGTGAGAATTGAGTGCTATTCTGGTAGTTCTGCCTTTATTCATTACTTGGTCTTCTCTTCTTGTTGCTTTTAATATCCTTCCTTTGCTCTGGATGCCTTGGACGTCTCCTTCTGGTGCTTTCAGCTCCCTACAGAGTCACCGCTATTGTGTCTATGTTGAAAGACTGAGGTAGCTGGAGTCTGATGTCAGCATACAATATAACAGTGATAAATCCAATACGAGGAATTCCTGGCATGTGCACATACACACTGCCTTGCTCCAGGACTGATAGATCTTTGCACTACCTCATGTTCAGGGCTGGTCTTCATCTAGTCATTCTCATACATATCATTCTTTCTGAAAAATCACTCTAGACATATAGATGTGTGTTTCTTCAGTTCTAGACACCTCTTAATCCAGTTACTTTGACAACCAAGACTAAATATTGTCCTGAGATATCTCAAAGTCTAAGGGAAAAAGATCTGCATTTAAACATTGAAATTTAAAGTTCCTAGTTATTAAATAGCACTACAGAAAGATAACTTTGTGTTCATAGTTTGGAACACAGTGCCTACCAAGCATGTCTCAAGCATAGTCCACCACGTACACTCCAGATGAGCTAGGAATAAAGTCAAGCACAAAGTTATAAGCTTATTTAAAATACTGTAAGCATTATTATTGTTATTTTCCTCTTTGTTTATAGCTTAATTGAGAAGTTTTCAAATATGGGCCTTTAGAGGACAATGTGGTGTCAAAATTTTTAAACTTGATCACATCTAAAAACGCCAAACCTCAAGCTATATTTCTTTGAAATTATGAATTTGGATCATTGAAATTATTAAATTAGAACCTGCAAGTGAGATGGTTCGAAACTTTCTCTAAAAGGGCCTCAGTCACAACAGGACTTCTCTGATTATAGGATTGTCAATTAGAACATTTTATAAGTATAAATATGTACATCTAAAAGCAAAGATAATCTTCTCAGAGAGCTATAGGTCTAAGCCGGGACAGAAATTAGGTCAAGCCTAAAGGTCATGATGGCTTGGGTCTTAAACATGATTCCTGCGTATTTTAACACTTTAATTTGAAATATATCCATGTGAAAAGAATGTTGTCTCTATATAGATGATTTATTTTGTTATTGAGCTATACAGTTTTCTCTGTTACCCTGACTTTTCCCCTCTCTTCTTCTCTCCTCTCTCATGACGCCCAGTTTCCCAATTTAACTAGGAGATCTGAGGCCTCTTCTTACTCTCTGTCCCCATTCCTAGGCAACTAAGCAGATCTTGGTGGAACACCTTGCTTTCTGCCCTTCTATGGACTCCCTCAGCAGAGCTCTGACAAACACATGCACACACACACACACACACACACACACACACACCAGTATATCCCAATTCCTATCAGCTACCACCTAAAAACACATTTTGCATTTTGCTTGGAATATCTAATGGTCATTCCTATCACACCCAGTCAGCAATAACAAAGGCCAGATATTAGAATCTAAGATTACAAACTTCCTGAACCCAGATGCTCACACTACAGTTTATATATTTAAAAAAAATCCATCACAGTCAGGACACTAGAGGCTTCCAACACTACCAAAGCAGACTCTGAGTGTGGGAAAATAGCAGAGACACAAGAAAAAAGACATTAGAATAGCCTTTATTCATATGATAGAGGTCCTTAAATAAAAAAAATGAATAAATTCCTTTAAAAATCTATAAAAACATAAACAGTAGAAGGAAATGAATAAAACAGATCAGGGCTTGAATGTAGAAAAAAGAAAAGCTTTCCAAGGAGAAAACACAGTCTACCTAGCACCATTATGGACTGAGTGGGACAAGGAAACCCACAACTTGACCTTGTGGTGCCATGCAGTGAGGAACTACTATGGGGGTATGTATATGGTGTGGTATGGGAGAGAGATAAAGACAGAATGGTTCATATCCTGTGGAAAGAGGCATATCTAAAGAGGTGAAAGTAGTGAATGACAGTCAGAGTTGGATGACTAGATTGCCACAGAGGGCCATGGTGATGTCGATGTCTTGGTCTGCCAGGTCCCATGTCTGGGTTCATTGCCCTGTTGCAGCCATGGTTTGTGTTGACATGCATTTTCCCTGATATACATGCAGGTCAAGGGGACAGGGATGTACAAAGTTAATTTCACCCTTCCTTTGCTACAAGACTAGGACTGTCCAGCACCTGTTGCAATGCCCAGGAAAGTGGGATTGCACCTCTCCTAGGAAGCACAATAGAGCAGACCCTGTTCTGTTCTAATGGGTATGGGGAAGCAGGTCCAGAGAGTGTGAGAATGGGAGAGCTTGCTGGTCCTACCCCACTCTGAGAGTGTGGTCTTGAGGAGGAGGGAAAGATGCCCTTCTACTTGTCCCCTGTCATCTGTTGTGGACAGAAGTTTCTGTCCTGCCTGGTCCTGCAGCTGTTAGTTCTAAAAGAAACACACAGAAGCTGACAATAATTATAAACTGTTTGGCCTATTGCTTAGGTTTATAATTAACTAGTTCTTACAACTCAAACTATCCTGTAATTCTTGTTTATGGTTAGCCATGAGGCTTGGTAACATTTCTTAGTATAGCATTTTCATCTTGTTTCCTATGCCTCTGGGTGGTGATTGCAGACTGAGCCCTTTCCTCCACCCAGAATTCACCTAGCCTTATTGCCCTTTCTATACTTCCTGCCTGGCTACTGGCCAATCACAGTTTTATTAAACCAATATGAGTGACAAATCTTTACAGGGCACAAGAACATTATCCCACAAACAACTGCAGCTTACCAGCTGCAGCACTCAGGAAAACAGGATTGCTCCTTGCTTGGATAGCACAGTAGAAGTGTCCCTGTTGATAGGGGTGTGGGTGAACTGAACCAGCCCCAAGAATGAAAATTGGGACATCCGAGTCCGGCCCTTAACTGTCATATGGTGGTGAGGAGGACAAGAGAGAGTTCTCCCACCCTATCCCTTTCTGCCTGTAGAAGTTGGGAGACCTGTCCCTGAGGTAATAAGATCTGAAGACATGAGAGCTGGAGAACTGTGCTGCCCCTCTCCAGCTTCAACACTTGGAAGAATGAACCACGTACCTCACTTGGGCAACATAGTAGAACTGGCCCTGAGGCTGTAGGATTGAGAGAGCAGACACTGAGGGCAGGAAAGCAGGAGAAACAGCCCCACTCCTTGTTCAGTGCTGCATAGCCAGGACAATGCTGGAGAGTGTAATAAGGCGGGGTCCACTTGTTGGTTCCCAGCTGCTTAGCCCTGAAATAACACAGAAACTGTATTAATTAAATTACTGCTTGGCCAGTTAGCTCTAGCTTCTTATTGGCTAACTCTTATATATTAATTTAATGCATTTCTATTAATCTGTGTATAGCCACATGGCTGTGGTTTACTGGCAAAAGTTCTGTTTGGCTCTCGTGGGCTACATGTCTTCTCTTCCACACTGCCTGCTTTCTCCCAGCATTCTGTTTAGTTTTTCCTGCCTAGCTAAGTTTTGCCCTGCTATAGGTCCAAAGTAGTTTCTTTATTCACTAATTATAATCACAGAATACAGAGGAAAATCCCACACCCTGGTGTTGAGTATGAGATGAGAAGGGAAGAGCCAACCAACTCTGCAACTACTCAGGCCTAGACCCAGGGTTATGAGTTGGCACACCCCAACATCCATCCCATCTATGATCTTCTGGAGCATATCAGGGAGCATATTCTACTGATCCAAAGCTGCAGGATCCCCATGACACAGAGCAACAGCAGAATAGCCAAGAGGTGTCCCCAACGAGGGTTCAGGATTGATGGTGTAGCTGAAACCAGAGGTCTCAAACCAAACCAATGACTCATTTAAATTGGGCCAGCCTGATGCAGTGACCTCCAATGTAGGTGACCATTATTGGATTACTAGCCCCTATCATTTAAGCCAACTCAAATCACTTCACTTTAATTTTAAAAATTTATTTGCAATTATAATTTAATTATACCATGTTCCCTTTGCCTTTCCTCTTTCCAAAGCCTCCCAAACACTGTAGTGGCATTTCATTTGTATTTTAATAAATAAAGCTTGCCTGAAGATTATAAAAGTAAAAAGTAAAACAGCCACACTGGCCGGTCTTACAGACTGGGCAGCAATGACACACAACCTTAATCCCAGTAGCCAAACTAACTTGTCATAGAAACCAGGCAGTAGTGGTGCATGCCCTTAATCCGAGAACTAGATAGGATTATAAAACAGGAGGATACAGCTCTTAGTCTCAATCTCATTCTGAGATTCCTGGAAACAGGTTTGCTCTTTATGGATTGAGATAGGAGTAAGAGCCAGTGGCTGGCTATATTGATTCTCTGACCTTCAGGCTGAACCTCAATTTCTCTCTTTGAGTGTTTATAAATTGTGCCTCAAGACACTCCTCCTTGCTCCTTTTCAAAATTATGGCCTCTTTTTCCCATTAATTATTAAATGAATATATGTATATACATATATTTATAAATATGTAAATACAACCATCTAAGTCAATATAATGTTACTTGTATGTATGTTTTCAGGGCTGACTACTTGGTCTTGGACAACAAATTAGGGTGCTCTTCCCTGGAGAAGACTGTTTCTCCCACTCTAATAATTTCTTGGTGACCTGTCATTCTTAGTGTCTGTTTGAGATCTCTAGGCTTTCCCCTATCAGAGTTAGTATACCTACTTATTACTGTTCTATTCAGCTTATGTTGAGGGACTTTGTGGATGTAGCTTCTGAGATTTCCTAAGAGACCACCCCACAGGAAACTTCTTGAGCCAGAGGATCAAGTCTTGTTTGAAAATGTACAGATACAGATTATAAGTTCCATCCCTCTTTACAACCCTAACATATATTACTATTGCTATATTTTATCTCAAGGAGGCAAATTCTGTAAATTTTACACAAAAATTGCCTAAATGAAATATCATTTTCTACCTGAATCAACTTAAATATTGAAGGAGTTGAGTCTGCTAACAACAAACTCTGAGCTTCAGTTATTTTCCATGTTAAATGTAGCTAAATGTCCATAGTTATTATTGGTATTTTATTTAAATACATAGGACTAAGGCTAAATATGCTTAGAATAGTGGTTCAGAGTATTAATTTACAGTGGAAAGAGTTAAATAAATGAACTTAAAAAGGAGAAAACAAGTGAGACAGTGGTGGCACATGCCTTTAATCCCAGCACTAGGGAGGAAGAGACAGGTGGATCTTTTTGAGTTCGAGGACAGCCTGGTCTACAGAAACTAACTCCAGGACAGGCCCCAAAGATACACAGAAAAACTCTGTCTTGAAAACAACAAAACAAAACAAACAAAAAAAATCCAACAGAAAGGTACAAAACTTAAAAGTACACGAAATAAATGATAATGAAGTTACAATAACTAGATCAAGTAATGAGCGGTTTTTAAAATTGATTCTGAATATAAGGTCTCTATCCAGTTCATAAAGAACCAAATACTGTGGCATTATTTTTCAGAAATATAAATAGCTTTAATGTGCAGTAAACCGGCAAAGTGTTAAATTCAAATATGCTTCCTGATCAAGGGAATCATAACAATCAAAGGGAGAGGAAAAGGATTAGCTATTTGCTAGTTTGGTGGTTTCAGGAGATAACATGCTTTCAAGAAAGTGTTGACTACTCTGCACACTCACAGTTGAGTTAGGTTCATTCAGGAAATTCTGTACTCAAGCCATCTTTACACACCCTTGAACGTACTCTGGAGGATTTTCCTATAAAACAGTGTTAAGAATTTATGCACATGCACATGTGTGTGTTTGCGTGTGTGCGTTCTATAGTGTAAGAATGTGTGAATTGTCTCCTCAAAGCCCTCATATGCTGTGCACTTGTTTCTCAGATGCTAAAGTCATGGTGACTGATTCTGAAAAGTTTGTAGGTGAGACCTAACTGAGGGAAGTAGGTTATTAGGGATAGGTCTTTGGTGAGTATTTGTCCCTGATTTCTTCCTTCTCTGTCTCTCTCTACTTCCCATTTTGACCAAAGCTTTCGCAACCATCAAGCTCTGCCGAAACACATATTATTAAACAGTCTTGGACTGAGCTCTGAAAGTCCGAGCCAAAATCAATCTGTCTGCGTTTATTGTACTTGTTCTCTTAGTGATTTTCGTCAGAGTAATGCAATCGTAACACAGGGTGTGTCTGCCTCTACTATTTTCACAATTACACAACAAAGGCATTGTTTTAATAAGCAGAAAGAACCTTGCAATGCTTTATGGAAGCAAAGTGATTCATAACAACATATTAGTTGGTAAGAAGAATATTAATATTGATAGTAATCATTGACTATCTCTCATGTACTGGATGCTGGTGGTGAGAGTCTCTTCTTGGATATGTTTTTTATCTCCTTTGTAATTTGGGAAGAACCTTATTAATGCTATCAAAAATAGTATTGATAGATACGAGGCTAATGTTCACTAAAGGTTTGTACTTTAGATCAATAATTAAATTAATCTAATGATGGCTACAGAGAATATGGCTAGAGAATCATGATTAGATGAGTATAGTAACTTCTAGTTATCAACTTGGGCTGTTGCACTGCCCTAACAATTCTCATTTGTTCTTTTATTTTTTTTTTTTCTTTGCTGAACACCAGTAGGCCTATTGTTATCACTGTGTTCGTGACCGTGCTTTGGGATCATCATACAAATAAGTTAAGAAGAACCATGACTACAGATAACATTTAAATTACATGTAAACTTGTGGGGTTTTCATTTCTTTGACTATTTTATATCAAGCCAACATTGTTCTTTACATCATGAGTGATTCAACCAGCTTGAGTCCACAACTAAGTCTGCCATTTACTTCTCTGCAATAAAGTAGACAGCACCAAAACTCAAAAACATCCTGTTGGCCCACAGTATTCTGAATTCCTAACTTTTGTCCTCTGACTGCCTGCATTTCTAAGGCTATTTTGACTTTTCTCGAAATTGGGTGGGTTTTGAATCTTGCTTTGAATCCCACAATTCCAGGAAATGAAACCCCACCTCCAAGATTTTAATCCTAGTGTGGAAGACATTCATTCCTGCTGTGTGTACCATCAAGGTTGTTTCTTGTATAGATAGATATCCTACCACCCAAATATTCTTTATATTTTTTTCATATAATTTATAATTGCTCTACTGTTATAGCTAATAACATTTTATATACAACATTTTCTGTTGTCATAATGGTGCAACTCCTCATGCTAACTGAACCATGATTGATAATATAACTTTCTCAGTTGAATCGCACTTTAAAAGCAGATTCTTCCTTGTTGAGTAAAATACTTCAAAAAGATTAAATAGCAGAGAGTAGAGGAATCCCTTATCACATGCCAAGCCATGCATTAAATAAAACACCACCTTAAATAAATCAGAAGTTTTATAGCATGAAAAGATGAATATGATACATAAGTTCTGAGAGTTTATCACTCATATTTCAATAGCTATGTGTCTAAATGTTTTACTTGAATTTCAATAGAAGTCATTCAACCTTTGTAAAAGGATGAACGGCTTGTTTGTCCCAGAACTAAAATTATCACACAGAAACTGTATTAATTAAACCACTGCTTGGCCCATTAACTCTAGCTGTTTATTGGTTAACCCTTACATCTTAATTTAACCCATTTTTATCAATCTGTATATCACCACAAGGTCATGATCTATGAGCAAAGTTTCAGCATGTCTATCTCTGGCAGAGGTTCATGGCATCTCTCTGACTCTGCCCATCTTTCTCCCAGCATTCAGTACAGTTCTTCCCGCTTACATAAATTCTACCCTATCAACAGGCCAAGGCAGTTTCTTTATTCAATAATGGTAATCACAGCATATTGAGGGGACTCCCACATCAAACCTTCTTAGAGAATTAATTAAATTAAACAATGCATATACATANTATATATATTCTAGCAAGTAGAAACAGCATGGTAGTCACTAGTGTTTTTAGATGTGTCTATAATATTCTTTCAGTTTTATATGATTTGAAAATATTATGATAATAAACATCAATTAGGAAAGTTAATGTCTAATCATTAGGACCTAAATAACTTATAAATTTCAAAATGATTTTTATACTATAAATATGCTGAAATAATCTCAAATGTTATTTAATTAAATAAAATGACAAAAGAGTGGATGGATATATATAGGTTATAGCTCTATATTTAAGAAAAGTAAAAGTCATGAGCTTTTTTAAAACAAAGCACACTGAGCCTACTTTGGGCTTTCTGTCTGCACATGAGTCTAGGCTCACCTATCAGAGCATGGGTATCCTTTCAGTGTCCACTTCTCTAGGAAAAGCTTACTCTCCTTCCCCTAGCAGCAATTAGTAAAGCATGTGGAGTTGGGAAGGAAAAATAGTGGAAGGGGAAGAAGTGAGAATCTAAAGGGATAGGAACAAGAGATTGATTAGATCAAACACAGTAAGTGCATGTATGAAATACTCAATAAAAACATGAAAAATAAGAATGTAAAATGACATACTTTGTAATCTTGCTTCTTGGAAATTTGCATGTTTGCTGGCTAGGAGAAAGGGAATTGTATTTTGTGATGAGTCATGAGCACTCTGGCTTGTAATCTGCTATCTAACCTTTCCACCAAAGGTTCAAATGCTCATCTCCAAAGCCCCTAAAACACTTTTTTATTCTCTCTTTTCTCTTACTAATATTTAATGATAAAATTCACCTCACATTTGCTTTGCATTAGTTGTTTGAAAGCCGCCTGTTTCCCTTCATTAATATTTTGTCCTGAAGAGTGTTCTAAGCTCTCAGGCATCACTACCAGTGTTGGTAGTGCTGACAATACAGACTGATGTTGTAGCTCAATTCTCCTCTGGTTAAATTAAATGTACTTCTTCATTTTATATTCACTATAGGTTTACTATTTCTATCATCCTAAAATTCATGCTGAAACCCAGTCTTCAACATGATGGTTATTTAGGAGGTAGTCCCTTTGGGGTGGAACTTTGGGTCTTTGAGGTATAGTCGTCATAAATGATATCATATTCACAAGAAGAGGAATGAATACTTTACTGTTTCATATCTGTGTTGCACAGGAGAGCACAACTCAAGAATAGCTCTGTGATAATGAACTTATCTCACTTCTCATTCAGATCTGATAATAATACATTTTTATTGTAGTCCCATAATTTTTGATGTCTCATTGCAGTAGTTTAACCTGTTTCAAATAAGACTTTCATTCTAACATTTTGCCTTCTCATTAGCTTGAATCAATTACTTTTATATCTACTTAATTTATTGTGAATCTGAACAAAGTAAAATATTTTTGTCTCAATTTTTTTCTGTTTTCTGTGCCTAGAATAGTGGTTGGCATATGAGGTTCAATGAATATTTGTTCTATCCACTTAATGATAAAATGTTTCTGAAACTAAGCAAGATGTTGAAGGGTCAATGGTGTGAGACCTCAAAGAAAGTCCAGGGACTTTATAATAAAAATGTGGGACTCAACATAATTACTTACACAGGAAACTGAAAAATTTGTTCAGGATGCTTTATGAATAGTATTGGGCTCATGTAAAATGTATATCATGTATTTCCTTAGCTATCTTAACCCTTTAGCACTTAAAAAGTGAATACCTTAATTATGTATATTTCACCACTTGATAAAAACTTAAAATGGAATCATGCATTTTTTGTGAATAAACAACACCTTCGAGGTAGATCTAGCACTTTTCCTGAAGAATCACTCCCCAGAGTCAAGGAGTTCATTGGTCCACTGCATGTTATAGTAATACAGTGAATGCTAGGAGATAATTCAGGATGACGTTCCCAAGGTGACATTTGCATTTAAACCCTAAAGATAATCATACACTCTTAAAGAATGTTTTTAATACTATGAATAAGCAATATCTAATTAGTAGAGAGTAGAGGCTCAGTAATAACTTTTTCAATTAGGTAAAACCATGACTAATTATTTACTTGTGCTCTAAGTATTTTCTGAACATTTTGATCTACTTTCAAGACTTGTATAAAGACAATATCAGTTTTATCATCTAAAATCCCAGCATTGAATGTATAGTTTAGGAAGTTTCTTCATGTAAAATCAATACTTGAATGCTGCTATCAATAAGTCACAAATATTGTATTGGTCAGTCAAGTATCTAGGTCTAGAGATATTAAAAAGAATGTTAATCAGGGTAGTAAAAGGTAGAAAAAGTTGAGGATGTTAGAAATCGAGGTGTATGTCAAATAAAGTGGAAAGGAGCCATTTTCCTAGGTAATGAATTAGAGCTGATAGGCAATTAAGCAAATAATTCCAACTTCATAAATAGTTATATACATATCATATACGTGTGTTAGATGTACATCAAAACATATATAATATATAGGGAGCTATATACACATCAAATATATGTTATACAGCTTAGAGTAAGAATAATAATGTATTTTATAATAATCATGTGTTCTATACTTTTGTTAAGATTGTGGAAAAATTCTAATAAAACAGATATTTTATCTGTAAATCTTATATGAGTTTTGCAAGTCTGAAAATTTTAATACATAAGAACATTCATTTAAGAGAAGGATTCTAACACTTTTTATGGGTAACACACCAATATAGACAAATATTTTAAGATTTGTGTTCATAGTTTAAACAGATAAGCATCATTATATATTTCTCTTTTCTAGATTTATCATGCTTTAGCTGTTTGGGTTATACCAATGCCCATATGGAAATGCATGAATATATACATATGTGTATACATATATATGTGTATAAAACATTTTTAGTTCAGACATAAACAGATTTATTAAGTATATGCATAGCTGTTCTAAAGGAAAAAAATGATCTGAAAAAAATTGGAAACCATGCTGAGTGTTTTTCAAACAGAAAACAAACAAAAAAATCCTTCTGCAGAAAAATGATTATAAATAATGAGGACGGATAAATAGACACATTTATTAGTAGTTTCATTAGAGATGTGTTTTAAGCAAAGGATAAGTAAATTAAAAGCTGAACTAAGATTATAAACTGTATTTCACTTATACTGTTCAAAGCAAGAAGCCTTGAGAAAATTCAGGAGCTACCTCAGAATATGAAAGAAGAATCAGTGATTGTTCTCAATTCAACTATAGTTGTTTGGGAGGGACTTGAACCATGAAAAGCTGGAAAAGAGGTAAATATATGTACATATGCTCCATACATATTGTTCCTCCCTTGATTTGGTAATGGTTTTAGATGAAATGATTTTAATGTAAAAGAAAGTACAGTTTCAGCCAAACCAGGGAATTTATGTCAGGGGTTAAAATCTTCTGAATCTTCTAATAGGACAATGTTGTTAAGAAACAACATTTCAAGAACTGATGATTCATGCAGTTTGGGGAACACACAGGCCAAGGAAGAACAGCTTCACAATTACTGATGATGGGAACTGGTTGTGAATTTATCTTCTCTGCACAGAGTGCCAAATGAGAAGAGATAAGGAGGGAGTGATAGAATTCCTTCTGAGTTTTCATAGGAAAAAAATATCTCGAGAACTGACTTCCACTCAACATTCCATACTCTTATCATGTTGAGATAGTGGGATTTATTCCTCTCAATTAATTTTTGTACATTTTGAGAAAAGGTCACAACGTAGCATGTGAATATATTTTTGCCCTCACCTGTAAATAATTCAGAAATCCCATTCGCATCAGTCTTCTTGGATGTTCACAAGAATCCAGACAGGGTGTAGTATATAATCTAAACCTCTTAATCCGCATTAAGAGATTCCTCTAAGTAAGACACACAGCTCAATGTTTAAGCAGTGTTTAAGAAAACAATTGAATTTACTGCTCTTATCATTTTGCTGCTCTTAAAAAAAAACTGTAAAATCTGAATAAAATAACTGAACTAGTCTTAACTATTGTCAGCAAAGATAGGAGTCCTAATTACCAGGGCTATCTCTTGAAGAGGGGACAAGTAACCAAGTATTTATTTTAAGTTTCACATCAACCCTGACATAACTCCAGTAAGATTCCCTAGACTCACCTATAAAATACAAGTATTCACATGTCCTTCCAACTTGTGTCATCCAGGAAGCCTAGATGTAAGTCTCTGCTATGAGGGGCTGTTCTGAGCAGTGCGGGATCTTAGACAATACCCATGGTCTACACTACTATAATATTTCTATTCAGTTGCTCCCTTCATCTTGATCATGCCCTCCCACCTTTGACTACAATGGCTTGCCTAAGAGTCCCTAAGCTACCTTCTGTCTCAATGTTTCTTTCCTTCTAAATGGCATCCTCAGTGTGACTGATCTTAAGTTCTGCACTCAGTGCCTGTTCCTCCTTCAGTAAACAAGAACAGGGTATTACTGGTTCTCAAAGGCAGTGAAAAAGAAAATGGAGACCTTCCACTAGATTCTGACTTCCAGTCAGTGGAGCTGTTTCTGGTCTGTAGAGAAGAACTGGGAAAGCATGTACGAAATGGTACATTCCTTTGAGTTTGTAAAACTTCCTTCCTCCTCCCCGCCCCCCTTTTTTATCCTATCTACCCAGCAGAATCCACTAGGGGTTCATTTAGACCCCAGTCCCCAGTTTCTGCTCAGACTCTTTGGAAATCTTTTTCATTCAGCACCCAATCACATTTGCATCTTTTTGACTTCCTTCTTAGATAATTTCCCTGCTGTGTCTGAGAAGAAAATCAGCCTACTCTATTTTTTCTGTCCTGCATTTATAGCCAGGAGCTATCTTTGCATTTTTTTTCCTGACTGTGAACGCTTCTTTCATCTCCATGACAAACTGATTGCTTGACATATTTTGTCATATATTGCTTGACATTCATGAAGTTGGCACTTGGACCCTGGACACACTGTCTGGAATAAAATGGAAAGTAGGAAGAGTACCTATCTCCTTTTTAATAAAATGAGGAGATAGCTTAGTCTGCAATTTACCTACAGCTCAGTTTCCTCCTTTAAAATAGTAGGACCCAAAAGAACCAAGTCTAAGATCCATATATGTCTAGACTTTCTTTGCCTAGACATTCATGCTTTCTTCTAATTATGAGTTTGTTTTCCAGAGCTGGAGATTGAATCCATGACCTTGTGTGTGCTGGCCAAGCCCTGTGTCTCAGCTCTTCTGAATTCATTTGCAGCAAACCATCTCTTCTAATTTTGAGTTACTAAGAAGTAAAATTACTTTACCTTCACCTTACTATTAATTAAAAGTATGGTCCGTGTCTAAAGGCATGAGAGTCTTGAGAGTCCACAAAGAAAAGACATGCTTTGCTCCTCCTTGGGGGAAGGCTGTCTTTCATTTTCAACGATTCTCTTTTGGTGAGTTGTTAACTCTGATAGTCATAACAATGTATCAAGAACTATGCACAGTAGTGATGGGGTATCTCGTGAGTTACTACAGGTAATGGGATCATAATTCTTATTAGGTAGGACTTGCTTACAAATCTTACTAGAGTCAAATATGAGGTGCAGAGGCCTAGAGGCTTCCATATTCTTGAAGGAAGTCCCTTCTTCGGAACAAAGCTTCATTCTAATGACTGTCAAGATAAATTATGAATGGTTAATTTCATTTTCTACTTTATATAAGGTGGTTTATCTGTTTAGTTAAAAAAAATGTTGTTTCCTGAAGACAAAAGTTTAGCCAATAGATTCATTTCCAGTTTTAATGATGAAATATGGCTATTGTGATTAAACAAGCAAATGGCCCTTGGCAGCTAAATTAATTTTTTTATAAAGTAAAAAAAAATATAAATAAATATGCAACTGACCTCTCCAGTCCATAGTGACTATTTTATCCATATACCGCACTAGTAGGCATATCAAAAGTCTTCACATAACTATGGTAGCATCCATCCTTAATCAGTTTGGCTGATCTTTGTTTCCTTCCCAGTAGGAACCATAACAAAACAACACAACACACATTTCATTCTTTCATCCTCTCAAGATTTTCCCAGAACTTGTCTTTCTCCACCCTCCTCCTTAATAAATAGGCCCAGTGTGAAGAACATGACTTTTGCAGCTCTGTTAATCTTGGCAGACAGGAAAGGCTGAAGCTCGCTGGCTGGTGAGAAAGAAGACGCCTTTTTATGTGGCTTGGCAGTGCAAACACCGGAGAGTGCTCACTTCTCTTCCATGGAACTTACACACATTGGAGTGTGGGGCTTGGTTTTATTATTTGTTTATTTATTTGTCTCATTAAGTAATCAATTAATTATTTGTGGAAGAAAAAATTTAATGCAGTACGTCATTAAATGGTAAAAGAACTTTTAAAAGTGTTTTAGAAGTCAAGTAATAATATTTTCTTAAAAGATGTGGAGACTTTTTAACAAATGGATTAAAATCCTTTGCTAATAATGCATTCCACATGGATAACTAATGTTTGGAGGTTCACTGTGTTCACACAAGTCAGGGTTATTCAAAATACATTCATAGATTAGGCGTGATTTTTAGAAAGTGTGAGGTGGATTTTATTTTGTTCAGTGTTTTGTTTTGTTTTGAGACAGAGTATTATCCCTAGGCAACTTTAGCTGGTCTGGAACTTGATATGTAGACGAGGCTGGTATTGAACTCATAGAGATTCAACAGCTTTTCCTTCCCAAGTGCTTTAAGTTAGGGTGTGTATTTTCTGTCCAGCTTAGAAAGTGTGAGATTTTAAACCAAAGTTATAACCAATTGTATTAGTGATTAAGGTATTCATATAGTTTTCACCTAGAGAAGGATTTTCTATTGAGAATGATAGGGGGCTTTATGAATGACTATGCTGATACAGAGGTGCTTCCCACCTAGAGGTAGGCTGGTACTGGAAAACGTCACCCATGTATGATGAGATGGTGACCCTCTTTGCAGCTGACCATTTCAAAAGTAATTTTATAGCATGATTGAGTTCTTCAAGGTGAAGATAATATATTGTAGGGAGTTTGGCCATGCTATTGTCTTCTTGTTTGGTTCTTTCTAAAAAATTATATGAAAATTAAAGAAAATGCATTTCTAGAGTATAACAAATACTTGATTGTATCTGATGATCTTTACCCTATTTGCAAAGAAAATGGTAAACATTCAGATTTTGCAAATCAAAAATATTTTTAAAGAATAAATAAATACCGGAAAGCTGTCTTCAAATCAATGGGACTTGCTTCTACAGACGATTAGTCTACAGTAATGCACATTTGTTTTCATATATGTATAGCTGTCTTTGGTGTAAATGTAATCAACATTTGCTAGTTTTTCAGTGTGTTAGGAAAGTGATCATATGGTTGAGAATATATAAACTCTAACATAAAACTTGGGGATAAGACAATACCCTTGGTCCAAATGCTACTCACAGCAACAAAATATAAAATTGAATTGTAGTATTTGGCATCTTTGCCCTCTAAAAATCAGCTCATGCATAAAAACATCCATTTTTATAAGTTAGATAGTGAAATTGAAAGACAATATATAACCTCCTCCCTTCCCTGTTTTCTTTCAACCCTTTCCTTCCTCATCATTCCCTCTCATATTAATCATCTACTCCTTTATTTTTACATATATTAATAAAATCTGTTATGACTGTTTAGTGTGACTTCTGTGTATATTATTCTAGGACAGATTCCCTTCTATTGGATAACCAACTAGGGAGTTTATACCAGGGAAAGCCTAATTCTCCTATGTTCACACTCATAATGCATTGCATCTTCCTGGTTTTCTATCCTATAAAGGAAAAACCATATAGTCACTTGTCCATTTAATCAGTCATTTCTAAATATATTTAGTGTAAACATACAATGTACAGATTACAAGGCCTTTCTTAAAATTTAATAATCCTAACACAGAAAGCATAAACAGCTTAAGAAAGCAAAATCTGATAGCTTGAACTTATTGTGTAGACTGTTGTAATTGATGAGTATGTTTTTAATCTTTGTCTATCCCTCTTAATATGTATATATTTTTTTTTGTTTTTGTTTTTGTTTTTCGATACAGGGTTTCTCTGTGGTTTTGGAGCCTGTCCTGGAACTAGCTCTTGTAGACCAGGCTGGTCTCGAACTCACAGAGATCTGCCTGCCTCTGCCTCCCGAGTGCTGGGATTAAAGGCGTGTGCCACCACCGCCCGGCATGAATATATTTCTTGCTACAGAATTACTAACATCATTTATTGTGGTCTGGAAAGTTCTCGTTGGGACATTAGTTAATGCATAAAGTCTAACATTTCTGAATTCTAGATTATTTTGCCCACAGGAATTTTAAACCATGGG
Organism: Alexandromys fortis; assembly: GCF_014885135.2. Lineage (NCBI taxonomy): Eukaryota > Metazoa > Chordata > Mammalia > Rodentia > Cricetidae > Alexandromys > Alexandromys fortis. The sequence goes on along the minus strand of NW_026067953.1, from coordinate 1,433,912 downwards.
CTAGTGGATCGACGGCTTTCATCAAAGAAGGAGGAACTCAAATGCAAATTCTTGGAGGGTGTATTTTGCTCTTCCACATGAAACTTATTCAAGAGTTGTCAGCTGGTACAAATTCCTCTGTGGCGTTGCCTGCATGTGTGGGGCTAAGGATAGCTGAACAGCTAGAGAATGGAAGTCTTTCTCTTTGAAGAACACCAGGCGCCTATCAAGGAGATACAATGACATCCTGTCTAACAGTGGTAACTCGTCTCTACCCATGTGGTCAGAAATAAAAATAATTGAAACATGGTGTTACTCAAGTTGCCGGCTTCCTCTCCTGCTTAAAGAAAGGAAAGAACAGATTGCACAGGGTAGGGTTTCAGGTTTCAGCCTTTCCCTGTCGCTCAGACATGAACCCACAAAAGAGACTAAAATTCAGAAAAGAATATCTAAAGAACTCGAGTATTATCAAGTAGACTGAGATGTAAGAATTAGAGGATGAATAGATCAAAAAGAGTCACTTGGTTCCCACTATTCTCTAACAAACTCAAAGTTTCTGAGGTCAATTCACTTTATTAATCCACTATAAATCATCATACAAATGACATGTGAACTGAGACAATTGGGCTCTCCATGATGCCCACACATCAGAGACCCTCCAGTCCCAAATCATCACAACATACATGGAGTCTCTGTGTATCCTCTGCCCAGTTTGTGCCTTAGTATTTCTGTGTCAATTGTATAAACACACAAAAAGAAAACACGATGTGTTTCAATATTTGCGTGCAGAGTACCACATGAAATCTCTGCACACCACACATGTGGTGTTATCCCAAACATAAGAGCAGATATTATTCAGTAGTGCAACTTCTTTGGTTACAGAGGTAATTGCTGCATGTGGATTTCGAGAGCCACATTAGGGTAAGAAGAGCTTTAGAATTCTCCTTACTGCAAACACTGAAGCTAAAGTACAGAAGTAATTTAAGTGATTTTGAGAGAAAGAGAAAACCGTGTAAGACACACACTCACACTATTCTACTGGCTTTAGATTGAATTGAGCTCTCAATTACAGACGATTCTTTTAATACGGGAAATGAAATGTCCTGTGGCTCTCTCCTTCTTAGGGATGTTAAAGGCATAGACAGCCAAAAAGAAACAAATGCTTGCTTCTCATGTTTTCTGATTTAACTTTCTGTTTTAAAGGAAGTGAGAGCCAGTGTTTAGTGGAGGAAGACAGCTCAGTCAGAAAAACAACAACAAGAGACTTCAAAGGATTAAGAGGATGATCTTGCATTACAATGATTTCATAAGGCAGTCTGAACATTTTGTGTACTGTGGGAAGCAATAGAAAATAATATGAACCAGATACAATTGAGCTTGTGTTTGATTTTTTTTATGACGATTTAAGTGGTAGTGCAAGGATTCACACAAATGATAGATGTCTGCCCTTAAACGCAGGAGTTCATTTGGAGCACAGTAAAATATCTCACAAGCAGCAACACACTTAGCACTCTTTTCCATTCGGAAGCTGAGGTTATCATGGCCGTGTGTTAGGATCCTGCATACATGTTTCTCTTGCTTTGCAAACTGGGGAAACTGAGTTGGAAATTGAGAAACTCCAAGCTATGCAAAACATTCCTACATCTTTATAAGAATGCTTCATTTTAAAAATGTAGAAACGTAGCTTTAAATTACAAGGCCATCATAGTTTTTCTAAGGTTTACATGATATGCCCTGCATACTTTTGAGAACCCCAAGCAATATCCATAGGCACTATCCAGTTATCCTTAAGGCTATAATCACACACACACACACACACACACACACACACACACACACACTTCTGGGTTCTGATTTGATGTTTATCATACCAATATTCTTAGAAATTTTCTGAATCCAGCCCAGGCAAAATGTTCTCTAAAATAGGCTTCAGTGTGATTATTCTTTTTTTCTTTGGTACTACACAACTTCAGATATTCACATGGTGATTGTTAATATTCAATTTTATGGGTTTTCCTTGAGCAACTTCTCTGGGTACAAGGAGTGTATCACCCAGAGGAAGTCAAGGACTCTCAGTTAGCTTCACTGACCTGTTTTACACCCTCCTGATTTCTCCTTGATTGATGTTCCCTTCTTTCTCCCCTTCTGTTTTGTACACAAACATTAGTGTAAAGGTTGTCTCCAGTTGCTGCATAGAATGACATCTGACTGGGCAATGAATGATGAACTGAATTTTTGTTTTTCATTTTAAATTCAGACTGTTAACTGTAAAAAAAAAAAGAAAAAGAAAAGAAAAAAAGTGGAGCTACTATGGGGAGTGAAAAATTCCTGGATACCTGTGTAAAGAGAGGGTGAAATCACTAGAAAATGTGTGTTTTTTGACATAGAGGTATGGCCATATCAAAGACTAATTCCCCAGACCCATGGAAACTTGGACAAGTGCCTCCCATCTCATTGGGGTGATGTTCAAAGGGATCGTAGAGACTTCTGTGAATGTTGACATCATGGGGAGCTATGAATACTTACAAATAATTGACCTGCATGTCTAAAAACTAGCAACTGATCCTCCTTCTCCTAGATGTTTACATTTTGAGACAGTTGACCTACAGGTACCATATACTGGCACTCGTCATCCTCACCTGTCTTCTGTTACACAAAAGTTTCGGGTTGCTACGTATTGAAACCATTCTATTGGAGTGCATACAGCGATCTTGACTCCAGTTTTTCTCTACATGTGTCTTTCCTTTTACTTTGCTACCTCAACTAGGTTTTCTAGGACCAAACAATATTGTCAATGTGTGCTTTCTTTCATAATAGTGACTGGGCCAAGACCTGTTCTCTGGAGTTTGGTTCCATTGCTTTATTCCACAAGTGCTACCTTCAGTCATGAGGACAATAGCAACAGCTTTCCATGCCCATCACTGTCATGGCCAAGAGAAAAAAAAAAAAAAAAACAGAACACAAGTAGATATTTAAAGTAAGAGAGAAAAAAAATAATAGATCCAGAGTGTCTCTTTGGATTGTAGCATGGCTATACTTTATTTTAGAGCTAATATCCACTTACAAGTGACTACATACCATTTTTTTTTGTCCTTTTTGGGTCTGAGATCTCACTCAGGATGATTTTTTTTCTCTGTTTCTATCCATTAGTCTGAATATTTCACGATGTCATTGTTTTTAACAGCTGAGTTCCATGGCCTTGTATAAACATTTTCTATGCTACAATCCACAGACCAAGAGAGACTAGGTAACAAAGAGGGCCCAAGGGGGATGCCTGGATCTCCCCAGAAGGGGAAATAAAAGAGATTTCATTAGTAGACTGTAACATTCATACTATTACATGTACTAGGGCTCTATGCCGGTAGCATACCATCTGTACCATGGGATAGTTCATAAGCTGGGCAAAGGCCTGGAGATTGACACACCCACACAGACAGGCACAGAGACATGTGTCATCCTTGAAACAAGAATGCCAACTTGAATCAAGAACACCAACTTTATTGGTTTCGAGGGCAGCTTATATAGGGAATCCTTGACCAATGGCCATGCGCCAAACTTCTGGGTTTTTAAGCTAGAAGCCCATCAGAAACCACTTCCCTGTCTTGTGCTCAGAGTAGCTGCAAGCACAGGAGGACAAGTTGCTTTGTTCAGAGCACTGCAAGCATTGAAAAACAAGCTGTTTACAGGAAATTCAGAGTCTAGGGTCCACAGTCCCCAACAGTAAACTGAGGGCAGGTGGGGATGAGAACATGAGTGATCAGGTTGAGGGGAATGGAGGGGGGAGAGTAGTGAAAGACTACTGGAAAGGGAGGGCATTTTAGTGTCATGTAGAAATTTGGCACCAAGGAATATCCCAGGAGTCTAAGAGAATGAGCCTAGATAAGAATCCTAGTTATAACAGACATGTAGTGTGAACTGTCCATCTCCTGCATCCAAGAGTTCGAGTGGAGGGATCCAAACAACAATCCAGCCACATCACACCTCAACCTACAGTTGGTCCTGCCTCTGTGGTGTGCCCAGAAAGAGTGGCCTACAGATTAAATGAGTGACCAAGCAATGAATTGTTTAGTCTAAAACCCAGTTTAAAGCCCACACCTGGCACTGCCTAGAGAACCAGTACCCACAGACTGGATCACCCATAGACCTAGGATTGAACCAAACATGACTTCTCTGTAATACATACCTATATATTGGTACCTAGCCCAGTTGTCCTCAGAGAGGCATTGTACAGCAATTGATAGAAACAGATACAGAAACCCACAGCCAAACCTTAAGTAGTTCAGAAAATCCAGAAGAAAAGGAGGGGATGAGGGAAGGACTTGAGGAGCTATAGGAGTCAAGGGCAACACAAGAAAATATATAGAATCAACTTAACTTGATTCATAGGGGCTCACAGAGAGTGAATCAATAAGAAGGGAGCTTGCATAGAACTGACCTAGGCCTTCTGCCTATATGTGACAGTTGGATAGTTTGGTATTCAGGGGCTATCTCTGACTCTTTTGCTGGATGTTTGGACCCTACTCATACTGGGTCACCTTACCCAGCTTTAATATATGGGGAGGTATTGTTCATTCTTACTGCAACTTGAATGCTATGTTTTGTTGATGCCCATGGGAAACCTGCCCTTTCCTTATCAGAAAAGGAGGAAGAGTAGATTGGGGGTTGGGATCACAGTGGATGTGGGAGGGAGGGACTTAGGAATCATATTTTTAAATCAGACAATAAATTCATTCCTTTTGTTGTCCCATCCCTAGTAGCTTTCTTTGACAATTTGGTGAGTGAAGAAGCATCATTTTCAAATGCTAACTAATGTTGCTGCAAATGTCTTCTACTTAAGAATATTCCAAGTCAATGACTTCACCATTTGACAGGATAGCTGTACTTTATCCAAATTTTTAATGATTTCAGATACTCTCCCAATTTATATTGATATTTTCATAATGGAAGTTTGTTTAACGTTTTTGAGAATTTGTTTCAATTTTGAAACTGTCCATTTTGAAGTGCTTAAATCTCCTAGGAAACCACAATAATTCTTTCATCACAAATAGAATAAGAGGGGTATAATATGAAGTCAAATATATTAAGTAGGTTCAATATCATGCTCTCAAAGTCATCAAGATATTAAAATATTTAGAGCACTAAACTTTACATAATTTCTGCAATAAGGTTAATTTAAAATCTTTTGGTTATGATTGGCAATCAAACATGATAGCCTCATCTACCATTAATTCATAAAGATCATGAGGTCATTTTGTTCTACTCTAATTGTTCTACTTATATTGATGGCCAGTTTTTACAGTAGGGAAATGGGATTAAAATATTATCATTTTAAATGTCTAAAATGAGAAGTTTTCAGAAAGTATATATTTTTAGAAAGTTAAGATTTCTGATTTGAAAATATTCTATGATCTTGGTAGATTAGTAATGATTAGGAGGATCTCATACAACTGGTCCTTAAATTTCAAATGTTGTATTATATTATTTTCTCAAAATAAACAAACAAATTTACACTTGCGGTTATTATTCACAGTTTTAAAAAGAAAGTTAAAGGGGAATCTTTTTGTGTTGTTTGTGATTGTATAGCTGACTTCTGAACAAACGCAGATTTTACTCTGATGAATTTTCTATAATTTTACTTTATTTGCTATTGTTGGTTAGGTATATTATAAATAGAAAATTTATGAAAGTCAGTTTTCTCCAGTGGAGGGTCACTGGATATATTAACTCCAGAGCTAGACAAATGTTAAAGAGTAGATGTCCAGCACAAAAGGTACCCCATGTCTTTTGTGTGTTATTTTAGTTAGTTTTCATACAAGTAAGAATTTTAACATGTGAGAGGACTATATTGATCATTATTTCAATTCATTATCTTTAACTTAGGGTGCTAATATGTTAGAAAGCTTCACATTCAACTGATGAATATCTGACCTCTTTGAGTTAGACTGTTTTCAAAATCTTACTTCATCAATAATTTCATTTACCTATACCAATCCTTTTTTAAAGATTCATTCAATGAACACTGAGAATTATCACAGAAGCAGACATAGATAGATGCCTCTCAAGTAAGCACTAGTTAAATCAAAGTAGAGTTATACAGGGTTTTGAATCTTTGTGTTTTCACTGATTATTTCTGTGACATTCATTCCTATGAATATCACAATGACCTATTAATCATGCAATTCAAATGAGCTATTAAGATCACCATCATATTTCTTTTTAAGAAATACTTACACGGTTAGTTTTTACAGTGTGTATCTACTACAGGATACCATTTTTTAGAAACTTTAGGAACGTTAGGAACTGCTTGCAAGGTTTAATAAAAAGTCACTTTGTGGAAGATTCAATTTGCCTTTCAGTAGAATTTGAACAGTCCTATTTCTGACCAAGTATGGTACTGAGAATAATTTGGGGGAAAATAGCCAAGCTTCTTACATTTCAAAGCTTGTCTATCATATATATTAGGACTTATGTAAGTGTTACCTGTTTTTCCCCTGGAGAAAAACTTATCAGAGGCAGGGGCCATCCAAATAAATCCTGAAGGATTGCAATCAGGGAGTTGACTTGAATACTTGGTTGAAGTTTATAAATGAAACTTGGCATGCACAGCTCAGAAAAGACAATTAATTAACTTGTATTTCACTTTCTCCTGGCTACGTTTCACATCTGCTCCTTTATAAAGGACTTTATTAATGATTCTTACATATTAAATGCTCACCTTGAAATCATGTCAGTGATTCATATCACCCAGTTTCAAGTGAAATGTTGAAGAATAGGTCCAGGGCTTGGCAGATTTTGATGGCTGAAAGACAAAATCATGGAATTAAGTTTCTGTTCCCACTTCTTCTTAGTCATCATGTTTCTCATGAACATGCTGCTGACCTCTTTGTCTCCTAAACTGTCCTGTATTATGTGCAGAAAGAGATCTCCCTTGACAATTCAGATCATTCGGTGAGTACACATGTGCCTGCAGTCATAAAAAACCACAGTAGGGAATTCAAACAGACACAGGACAAGCTATCCAGTGTTCAAACAATTAGGTTGGTGTTTATGCAGAACTGGTGGCCCTTTTTAACCTTGTTCAAAACAGCATAAAAAACAAATATCACTGCCTCACAAGAGAGAAGCAAGGCCACATGGACATAATTTATAAGTTAATTAGCACAGTCTACTGGGCCAAGTAGTGACAGACATGACACCTGCTTCCAGGGAACAAATGAGGAAAGATGAAAGAACAGTCCAGGCAAGCTTCTTCCCTCAGGAGGTGTGTGGTCACACACAGGTCACATTGTCTAGTGTATAATACAACATTTTAACAGACCAAAATGACTTTGCAAGTCTGGCTATAAATATGAGTGCAGTTGAAGCACACACACACACACACACACACACACACACACACTGAAATTTCCAACCAAATGAACTGTTGCTATGTAGCAAGAGCAGTCATTCATATACTGAGTTGCTTCAGTTATTAAATATGCTTTTTACATTTAAAAGTCCATGCATTTTTCTAGTTTATTAGTTAAGCATTTTTACAAAGATCATTTAAAAATGAATTCTGCTAATTTTTAAATCTTTAATGAAACCAAAAGATTTATGTATTAGAAACCAAAAGATTTATTTATTATTAATTAATTTTATCTGCAGAGCATCTAAAATGGGTGATAATAATACTACAATACAGTGGTTTGAGCTGCTCTGCTTTGACTCAAGCTAGGATTTTCTTTGGCAGAATGTTTAGAGAATAACTGATGGAAGTCAACTGTTGCCTTTGAAGGAGTCAAGATCACTCTTCTGCACAAATCAATACACAAATCAATAAACATACGCAAAGATGTTAGGACAAACTCAAGAGAGGATAAGGTCCTATTTTCTAGGTAGATAATCTGAGATGGACATTTTCAAGCAGCTTGTTTCTTGAAATTTATTTTGAAGTACAATGTCTGTTGAAGGAAGGACAAAAAGCAAGGGCCTGAAGGGTTAGAAAGCAGTGCTTGGAACAGAGGTTCAAGCTAATCCCACAATGACCTCAGGCTGGATTAGCCCTAAGGGTGGTCTCACTTTGATAATGAGCTATTGGCTTTTACTGCCCTTGTTCTGGACATCATCCATACACATGAATATGCTTGTTCTATTTGTGTGTGTGTTGTCTGGATGCGTTTATTGTACCATGGCAACTAAATCTCATAAGAAAACAACTAAATCAACATTTTTTAAATAAAAAGAAATAACATAAAATTCATCTATGACAGTGGTTATCAAAAACATTGCTTTTCCTCAGTCAGCATAACTGACTAAAGTACCCGGTCATGTGCTAGAACCTCAGTCTCTCCAGTTCTAGCCCAAAATAACTGAATCAAAAGTTCTCAATTCACTTTAGGAAGACATCCTAAGGACTCGGAGGCAAAGTTTGAGAAACACAGACATAGAACAACATTTTTAAAACATAATTGAGCATTTGACAATCATTAAAACTATGCAGCTGGTCAAAATGTCTCAGAACTCTGTGACAGACCTAGGACAAAGAACAGGTAACAAACATGCATAGGTAGCTAGGTAAGATTTTGGTTGATGTGGTTGTTCCTCAGTTTTTCCTTGACTGCTCTGTTTCAGTAACTTAAGCAGGTGGTGTTTGGCAGCATTGCACCTGCGGCAGGGCCTCTGAAGTTCAGCCATCTGCATCCTAAGAAAATGCTCAACAGGAAGAACCTGTCCTCGTGCTTGGATTGATGGGAAGAAATAAGGCAGCATTGAGACTGATGAGGATTTATACTCCAGCAAGTCTCATCAAGACCAGGAAGTGGTTTGTCTGAGATTAACAGTGAAAGTGCAGATAAGACATCATCTCAACTACAGGTTGTCCAAGGAACTTTCTGTACAAGAAATGTGTCCTTTCTAATTCTTTCTTTGTGGACCTTTACCTCACCGCAATTTGAATGAAAATTCTTGCAGCATTAAACATCTTGTGGAGAGTTTCCTGGATTTAGAAACACAATGTCTGCACAGAAAGAAAGAAGTCATTTTACAATCGGAACATCTGGCAAATATTTCTTAAGCAGGCCCTGAAGATTAACAGTACTACTGATAAACAATGCGGATTGTATATATGCGAACCCTTTCTTTATGTGACTACCTCCTTCCTATTGATGCTTTAGGTACGTTTCAGTCCTTATGGCAAAATACTCTGACAAAGAAAATTAAGAGTAGAAGGGCCTATTTTAGTTCAAAGGAGGGTAGAGCCCACCTTGGTGGGGAAGTCAAGGCATCAGGAGGTTGAAGAGGCTGCTTTTATTGTGTTTACAGTTAGAAAGAAGATAGTAGTGGATTTATAAGCTTAGATTATTTTATTTTTCTACAGTGGAGGATCCAAACCCAGGGATTGGTACTACCCACAATGAGTTGATCTTCCTATATAAATTAACCCAATGTTCTTCCTAGGCATTCTCAAAACCCTACTTTCTAGGTAATTCTAAATTGTATCATGTAAACAATTGAGTTTTCCCATCACTCATTGGGTTTGTTCTTGTGATTACCTTAGAGTATACTCTGAGCTACCTTTTTCAAAGCTTTCACCCACCTAATTCTAATGCATTGCAAGCAAATATCTGCTTTATTATAGCCATAGGTGATAAAATTTAAAATTATACAGATTTTACAGAGATTTGCATATAGGTAAATTTTATATACAATTTCTATGTGTAAAATAAAGGCATTTATGTATAGGTATGTTCCAGCAACTTTAGTAAAAATTAATGCATTATTGGCCCTATGATTGTTTTTTGTATATGTGTGTTCACCTGTTTTTTGATGCACATTCACAAATGTGTGAAGGCCAAAGGTGTTTTTGTCTATTGATAGTCACCTTAATTTTTGACACAGGGTCTCTCACTATACCTGAAGCTTTCCTATTAGGTTAGACTCCCTAGTCATCCAAACCTAGAAATCTTTTTCTCACCATGTCTCTAGTATTAGGATTACAGATCTATACCAACATATGTGGGCTTTATAAACCAATTCTTGGGTTCATCTTGGATGCTCATAATTTCTAGATAAATACTGTATCAACTGAACCATTTCGCCAGCACATATTTCTCTAATTTTATAGATGATGACTAGAGCTGTGAAACAGGTGATTTATCTAAATGTATATTTAAAAACAAACGAGTTGTATAATTGTCTGCACTTGGCGTTCAAATTCTTAAACACTTCTCAGCAGTAGTTAGAAATTAACTGTCTCAACATTACACATGGACTATCTTCAAATTCTGGGTGTTCTGGTTCATATTCAGAGACTATATGTGAATGTAACACACCATATCTCAGCAGAGATCCGAGCTCAATTACCAGATCAATTCATTGTATAGTCATATAGCAGGTGGTGCAAGCACTTCATTTCTCTACAGATGAAGGAACTCATATTTCACTAATGGCGTAGGGTGGTGGCAGAGGGAGAAAGGATGAGGCCCTTTCAGGAAAGTCTGCAGAAGTTCTGATTACATGGACAAGCAAGCTCACTCCGATAATGAGTCATAGGCAGCAGTACACTGTTCCCATGACCTTTCAGTCAAAATCACTTCAAGCCTAGGTCTTATTAGCTTTGGGGGACAGATGAGATCAGAAGCCCAGTGTATCTGGCTTTAGGGTATCACCGTCCCTCTCTGATGCAATGAATGGCTCTTCACTCTGAAAGGTGATAAGAGAGCAGGTTTCCCAATAGGTGACTTGGGGATATAGGATTAGGGGCCAACTTTCAATCTTTGTAGGAGACTTTGCCATTGACATGCCTGAATTTTGACAAGAATACTGCAGCTGCTTGTACTCAGGCCTTAAATTGGAGCGAGGGAAAGGCAGCGTCTGTCATTGGCTGATGATGGATTTTCATCTCCTCATAACAAACCCGAGTAGCTCCGACAGCCTGTTGAAATAAATTTAATGTTATTTTGGAAAAAGAGAAAGAAAGCAATAGTGGATTCATTTTCTTGGCAGCTAAATTCAATCCTGGGTGGAAGTAAAGCTAACATAATTTGAAGTGCCACAAGAACCTTAAATCTCCCACAGGACTTTTCAACTTGTCCTTTCCTTCAGCTCCCTTTCAGGCTTCTTTCTTTCCTTTGGGGAGCCCAGCTTCCTATATCTTCTGTCTGAGTGTTCTTCTCTTTGACATTAAAGTGAATTTCTCATGCTTATATAATTTGAGCATGAACTTAGTTTGATTATATCTCTCATAATCCCTGGGGGATTTTATCTTCCTGCATAGATGGAATGTCAAATAAACCCAAAAGGAGTTACTGGGTGGCTCTGGACTTTCTGTGTCCCTAAAGTGGTAGTTAATGAGGATAGCTATGCAATCACCTTTTTGGGGGCAGTATTTGGTCAATAAAAATGGCTTTTCTTTTTCTAACAAGCTAATGATTATGACGTTAGATGTTTGTCTTTTTTATTTTTTCTAGTCAAAACAAGCCATCAGTACTAGAGTATACTCTGCATCAATATTAGGAACACCTATTAGATCCCATTGGGTTATAGAAAAGAATCTATTATGTATAAAAAAGGAATCTATTATGTAGAAAGAAAACTGATAAATATGTCATAACATCATCATACCAGAGATGACTTCTTCTAACATTTGGGTTAAGTTATATTTTTGTAATCTTTTGCCACCCCTTTAAATAAAAATTTTGAAATAAAAAGACTGTCTTTCTAATATATTTCTACCTGGTTTAATGAGATAGATTCTCTGGTCAATACCTCAGATTTAGCCACCCATAAATTTTTGAGTTAAGGCAAGCAAACTGTTGCAATATTTCCCTATTAATTCTGATGCATGTTAGTAAGTGAGAACAGCTGGTAAGCAGTATCTGGTAAAAGGAGAGTATTCCCAGCTATCACCGTAACACCACTGGGTTTTTTTTTTTTTTTTTGAAAGAATTGCAGCAATACTGGTATGTAGCTTTGGGAACATATAGCATCTCCAAAATCCAATTACTTTCCCCATGTTTGGATTCTTGTTTTGCTATCTCTGAAACTATCAGTTCTTCTGTCAGATTTTATTTAAGGCCCTTGCTATTCTTAGATTCATAGTATTTAACCTTTATTATCATTCATGTGAAAGACCACTCTAATCTCTCGACATTTTCTCCTACAAGCCTTTCTTCATCTGTAACTACATGGTTTGGATGTAAAATGTCATCTACAGATTTACGGGTTAAAACACTTGACCCCTAGATGATGGAGATTTTTGACAAGGTTGTGAAACATTTAGCAGGTTGATTTTCACTTGAGGAAGGGAGACGCTGAGGAGAAGTTTTGAGAAGTTGCAGACTGATTCCATTTTCTGTTCATTATTCTTCCTGGCTGTGTATACAGCACGACCAGATGCATCCTTTTACTGTTCCCATGCTTCGTCCACAGCGATGGATTCTGTCCTCTTGGACCATAAGCAAAATGAAAACATTGCTCCCTCAAATTACTCTGTTCTTTGACCCTTATGACTAGTCCCTGACAGCTATAGAACAATAAAGCAAGACCTTTACCCCTAGTCTTCCTAATGATTAGTTGGGATGGTGTTGTTAGGGTACTTTAGTTTTGTAAACAATTCTAGAATAATAAGAGAAAAGCACACACATGTTTGAAATGTGAGGATGTTTCTGGATTATGTTAATTGAGATGGGAAGATGCCCCCTTAGAATGGCTGACATGATTTTGTAGGCTGGAATCCTAAACTAAATTAAGAGGGAAAAGAAGGAAAAACACAGCAGGAAATGGGAGTACTAGCATTCATTTCTGTCTGCTCACTGACTATAAATATAATGTGACCAGCTCCCTCAAACTTCTGTAGCAATGTCTTCTTTTCCACCAAAGTTAGTATCCCGGCAACTGCATGTAAGCCAAGAGAAGGCCTTCATGTCGTAAGTTGCCTCAGGGATAAATTTATTTATATCACTCGTAACTAATACAGGAGGGAACCTTGAGCCTATTTCCATTTTCTGCTGATATGAAGAAGGGTAATAGGAAGACAATAGTGGGGAGCTGCGTCGGAAAAGCACATCCAACAGGGTTAGGTTAGTCTGGCTGACTTCAGTCTTTGCTTCTCCTGTCATTCTCCTTCCTTTACTGATTCCTCCCACCCCAGACTTGTTTCACAGTACAAGAATAGAGATTTAAAAAGAGAGCTCTCTTTTAAGATTGCCAAGTCCATTTAAATAGGACAAGTTCTCCCTTAGATTTCCAACATTTCCTGTGCCTGTACTTTCTTAAAATAATGAGCCCAAAATAATCCTCATGGCATATAGACATGGTTTGCGGTGGTTTATCCTGTTTTCCTGCAGCCTTATTTTGTGAATGTTCCACCCTGCTCTGCTACAGATCTCAACTGGTGCTAGCTACTCTTGCAGGATCCATTTTAGCTATTGATTTTCAGGAATCCATGCCTTCACATAGTCATCGTGAAGTAGTCTTCCAAACCTTGAAGTTTGGAGTTATTTCATTCCTCCTTGAAAATTCATTTTATGGTTACAGCACCTGTGCAAGCTTCTGTGCCATTCTAACCAATGTAATTTCTCATGTTATTTATAGCACATTGTGAATTATGCTCAGTGCTTTCTTATTTGTTTATTTGGACAGGATCTCTCTGTATAACTCTGACTTTCCTGTAATTCACGTTGTAGACTAGGCTGGCTTCAACTCATAGAGATCAACTCAACTCTGACTCCCAAGTTCTTGGATTAAAGGATGCACCACCACATTTGGCTGTTCAGTGTCTTAAATAAGATTTAGTAGTATTTTTTTTTCTAGCACTTGACAGGAATGAAGGGAAAGATACCACTTTTGAAACTCTTTATAGAGAATCGTGCAATAAGTTTGCTTTAAATGTTAAAGCTTAAATGAGGTTTGATTAGAGGGTTCCCTGAGTAAAAGCACTTGCCACAAAACATGACAACCCAAGTTTGATCATCAGGAAACATTCTAACTGTCATTAAGGTTATTTTAAATTCACAGCAGGAGTTTGAAGCATCAATATTGACAGGAGTTTGGAGAAGTTGATTCCAGTTCCTTTGAGTAAGCAATAGAAGTTCAAAAATCCAGTAGAAGACCAGACAGATGTAGTGAAAATATTAGTGAACAAAATTTATAAGTGAATTCTGTGGATACAACTGAATTTCTGCCTCTTCAGAAAAGTGATGACAAACTACAAATTGATTGACAGAGGAGAAAGTTAGGATGAGATGAAATCTGCTCCCAATGAAGTTATGTCCAAGGCTTTGGAATTACAAAAACTGAGTTGTCCCAGCAGCAAATATTTGGAGAAGACTGATTTTTAATTTCTGTGCACTGTATTTTGTGCTGTAATATACAATAATAGCAAAGATTATTAAACACTACTGAGGAGTTGCTGGGCATGATCACTCAAGCATGTAACCCTAACAGAGAAGTAAGGATTAGGCAGATGATCATTATGAGTCAGAGGCCAGCACAAGCTACAGAGTGAGATCTGATTCAGACAAACCAACAAGCAGTATTACCACCGCAACAAGCAGCATACCACCACCATCATCACAAAATTCTGCATGGTCTTTAAAGAATAGTCAAATACTGTGTCAAACTTCTCTGTGTTGCCTTATGGTAGGCAATATGGGAAGTTAGTGCAGTGGAAAGTTCCTGGAATCTATTCAGGTCACACTAACGAGGACTCTTAGAAAATGGAGAACATGGAGTCTGAATTGGCCACCTTTTTTTTCCCAGGTAAAGCTTCCAGAGGTGGGGCTAGGTGGTCTTCGGTTGGATTGTTGGCCAAGGGAGTGCCCTGAAGATTCTTAAACAATGCAGGCTGCTTTTAGGATAGAGGGGTGCCAAGGATCCACACAGCTCATTGAATGTAGAGAAGTTCAGCTGGTGGTTACATGGAGCGTTCAACCCTCCATTCTAAACTCTTTGATATGGAGGCCACTCTGTAGGCTGTAGAAAAGAAACCTGAACATCAACAGTCACAGATCCTCTACACACAATCTGCCCTGTCTCCAAGATGTGCTGGAGAAATAGTGGCACGGAACTTGTGGGAGGGGCCAAGCTATATCTGGTTTGACTAGAGGCCCATGCCAGGAAAGGGAACCCATGCCATACAGTCTCTGAATGGCCAGAAGTCTGAGACTGCATAAACCAGAGATGTAGGCTAAACCCAAACACATCTGGAAAAATTAAATAATAAATAAATAAAATATTTCTTAATGATATTCTGCTCTATTCATTAATTGGTATTTTGTTCAATAGTCATCAGAGAGACTTCCTTTTGCAGGAGTGTGTGCACAGACCCTTAGTCAGACATTATGCAGAGTCTAAATTGTAGGGCTGCATTGGGTCCTTTACCTTGGAGCTCAGGGAAGCCTTTGGAAGATGGGGACTATTGTAAGAGACAGAGGTGATGGAGAACACGGCCCACTTAATCAACTAAGCAGGACACACATGGGCCCACAGAAATTGAAGCAGCAAGCACAGGTCCTGCACTGGTCTGTACTAGGTGTTCTGAATATATGCTATGGCTGTTGGCTAGGTACTCCTAACAGTGGGTACCAGTGTGCTGCTGACTTTTTTGCCTGCTCTTGGTACTCTTTTCCTTCTACTGGGGTGTTTTGTCCAGGCTTGATACGAGGGCTTTTTGCCTTACCTTATTGCATTTTGTTCTTTTGTGTTTGGTTGGGACCTCTTAGAGACTTGCCCTTTTCTGAAGAGAAAATGGAAGGGAGTAGATATGGAAGATAGAGGAAGTGGGGAGAAGCTGTGAGAAGAGAGGGGAGGGGAAACAATGGTAGGGATTTATTGCATGAGGCAATAATCTGTTTTCAATAAAACAGTATTATAATAGCCACCTGACTTAACAGACTTTGTCATTGATCAAGTCCCTCACCACCAAGACATAACTCACATAAAATTCAGACTCTTGGTATTAATTTTTAACAATAAAGTACTTAAATTATGGTATGTACATTGCTGTTTCAGATCTAATGCTTTTACATACTTTTCAACTACACTCGAGTATAAATATAACTTTTATATACATTGGAAAAATAAAAAATCATATAGGCTTACTTTATTGAGAGGTTTTCTTTATTGCAGATACAGAATGAAACCTACAGCATCTATAATGTGTGCTATACTGAAAATATGAAAAAAGAATAGATTATTTATATACTAGGCAATAACAGGAATATTAAACAATTTATATATTGAGACAATGTGTTTAAAATATTTTTAATAAAATTATCCTGAAAAAATTATAGAAAAAAGAGAATTCAATGTAAATTTGAGAAATTGCTTTAATCTTGTCTTATTGTTCTCATTTCTGCAGTAAAAATTAATGTTCTCATTATATTGTCCTTGGTCAATTTGGACTAAACAATCTTGGCATAAAATAGAGTTGATTATAATTCAATGACACTCAAGATGACACTTCACAGTATTAACTGCTGAGTTAAATATCTTTTAAACATTTTAAATGCCATTTATCATTTCCAAAGATAATAGTTCCATAATTTGCTTAATAATAGCAATTTCAACATTCCACCTGAACTAACAGCCTCACTACTTTTGCTTTGTTGTGTCTTATCCAGCTATTTATTGTTTTACTGAGGAATATTGAGGTGTTCAATTACCCTTTGCCATTAGGAAATGTCGATTCGTTACTTTCATTGTGGCATGGTGGACGGCACTAATTCTTAGGGTCAATCAAATCACTGTCATTTATTGAAGAAGACAAGTTCTGCTTCCTAGGTCTCTAAGTGATAGGAGTCAACGCAGAGACATGAAGGAGGATAATGGCATATTATGAGATTGTTGCCAGCACAGACAACCCTTCACATATACTTCCGAGAAGATACTCATATGAAATAACTTCACCCAGCTCTAAGTGAAATCCCATCACTGTGGAATGCACTAGATTTCCATAGTGTGCCTGATACTATCAGGTTACATTGTATCTTACCCAAATTTATATATTCAGGTCTGAAGGGGTCCTATAGATATCACCTCAAATATGACATATTCATATACTGAATAAATATTTAAAGATAGTTAGAAATCAGTAGGTGCTCAAAGAAACTTATCTCTGATCTTATTGTTTACCCCCCAAGAATTGATCTACTAGCATGGAACATATTTTCCCCTTATTTTTCTGTATCTTATCAACCCAAGGAAATTACACTGATTCCACAGAAATAAAAAATAAAAGTTACAGGTAAACTCTGGATTGATATTGTCCATTTTCCAGTTAATTATTTTACTTACACACTGATAATTTACTTAAAAACCCTGTTTCTCTCTTCTCTAACAATGTTTGTACCTGACCTTTTAATCTCATGACCTGCTTGACACTTAGCTTCCTGTGCTTCAGGTAGTGGTTAATGTTACTGTCAATTTATTTGGATATCATCAAAGAGACAAGCCTCTGGACCAAGTCTGTGAAGAATTATCTCCAGTAGGTTGACAGAGGTAGGAATACCCACCATAAGTTTAGGTAGTGGCAGATCGTGATTAGGGATATTGAGTTGAATCGAAAGCAGAGAGTTAGACTGACTGCAGTTCACAGCACTCAACATTGTCTGCTTCCTGAATATTGGTGCAATGTGAGCAGCAAGCTCCCACTCCTGTCACCATTCCTTCCCTTTATGGCAGCATCACTCTTCTTCTAGGAAGGGTTTCCTTCTAACTATAGGCAGAAATCAATCCTTTCTACACAGTGGCTTTCCTTTCAATAAGGGATAAATGGGGCATCATTTGTAGTGTAAGAGTTTCTACGAGGAATCAATCACATCACCACACAGAATTAGAACCCACATATTAGATCCCTTAATCCTTCTTCTGTTCTGGATCCAATGACCATTATGAAGTCCCCTTCTTAAAGTATCACCCATGTCTAATTGGGGACCAACCCTCCAACATGGGAATCTTTGTGGTGATAAGTCACAACTACAGCATAGAAATTAGCTAAGGAAAAGAGCCTAAAGTCAACACTATTCTTGCATAAACAGACATGAACAGTGTCTTGTCTTGAAACTTCCAAATAAATATGTAAGGCCATTGTCATTATAATATAAAGGAGAAATGGATAGTTCAGAGAGTTGAATACTTTTAAACGTATCCCTTTGTGTCATGATATTCATTTATTTTCTTTGATTAAAATACTTATGAAGCTTAGTGAAAGTTCCATTCATTAACCAATGAAGTAGCTTCTTTTTCCTTCTTTACACAGAATAGATAATGGTACAGACCTTATACTTTTCCTACAACCAGCAATTCTATTCCTAAGTACATACCTAGTAGACATCTATGGGATGCTAACAAAATGTGGCAGCAAGAACTGTGGACTTTCTAAACTTTCATCAAAATTAAAGTATTATGATTGTATTTGGGTAAATTCTCACAAGGTGGAATTATACACACCACAAAGCAAGAAGATAATGTATAATAAGTTGTTTATATGTGTGTGCACTGTGTGTTTGTATGTGTGTATCCAGATATGGTTGTGAAATATAATGCTGCATTTTTTATGAAGTTATTTTAGATGGGATTGACACTTAAAACCAAGTAAAGCAAGTTGCTTTCCCTAGTATGGATGTGCCCTATCCAATCAGTTGAGGATCTGAATAGAGTAATGAGGGTGATTTTCTCCTGAGTATTGGAGACTCCTCCTATTTTGGTTTGTTGGAATGGAACACTGGCTTTTCTCTACCAGAATTTTACTCCAAACCAGCACTTTCCCCATGCCTACAGCCAGTCAGTCTCTCTACTGGAATTAGTTTGTCATTTGCCTACTTATTCTGTAGATGTTGGCTTTGTCCACTTCCATAAATGCACCATGAATGCCTTCTCTTCTTATATGCAAAACATATGCACATAGCCTTTTATATCTCTGAGACCCTAGAAGGTTTAGCAGGTACCAATAATGCTTTATTAATCTGAGTTCATTTAGTTGTGCCTTTATCTACAGAGAATGGTCAGCTCATTTTTGGTTGGGTCTAAAATTTCCTTTAGCTTTTCAGGAACTGTCAGTTTATAGAAACTGTCAAACTCTTCTGTTGATGTCAAAGGTTATCAGACTTCCACCAGCATATGAAAAATCACAACAACTGCTGAAATAGAAGAGTATGGCTCTTTTTATTAAAATTTTACCATGGGCTATAGAAGCGTTATTAGTGAGTCACAGGGCAGAGGGTCTGACATCTGTCGTACTGCTCTTCCAAGCTCTCCACACCTCTGAGAGCATGAAGTGAACTGGAATTCTACTAAGATGAAGCTAGCAACCACAAAAAACTGTATCCGGCTGCTTTGATATAGAGTATGTTATGATCCTCAAAAAAGATACGTCTTTTGCGACTTGCCAGTTATCGTTGGTACCCTGGGTCACATCAACGCAAACTACCAAGAGACTGATCATTTCTAAGATTTAGAAAATGACCCTATCTTCAGTTTGTTTCAGAGTCATATACAGAGGCTCAATATTATGAAAAATAAGGATGATAAGACTCCTTCAAAAATTTTGTGGTTCTTGAAATGTATTGACATTATAATTTAAAAATACACCAAACCAAAAAAACAATGATAATCCTTTTTTGGTAGGCAGAGTTGGTGATCATTATCAAAGGCCTCTCAAAACTATATTTTCCAAAGCCTTTTTTCCACCAAAACCACAAATATTTGCCTGAGATTTGTACCCTTTCGCAAAGGAGAAATGTTAATTTAAAAAAAATTAAAAGTTAGCAAACTAAGAAATAAAGTTACATTTCTGAATATCTATTTATTTCATACTGTCCCATCCAATGCTCAAGACAAGCATGGCCAAAAATATATTAGTGAATAGTGAGGAAGAGAAATGAACAACTTTTGTGTTTTTGTAGATGACTAAGAAGGTAAGATTTCAATAAATTCACCAATCTTATATAGAAACTGGACTAAAATAGTAAACACTTCACGATTCATGTGTAACTAGCTTTTTTATATTCACAACCTCCTTGGATTTTGCAGATACCCTTATCAGCCATAAAAATAAAAGAATCCACCTCCACTCCATCTGGCCAATATTTCCTTGATCCCTTTGAGACTCTTGACACATGTGGTGGTTCTCTTTAAATATAAAAGTTTTGCACATTTTATCAAAAGCTAAATGGAACTTTCTTTAAAAATGTCCCCTTTAATGGTGCTTGTAAAGACCAGTAGGTCACAGTCTGCATTGCTGAGGACTCCTCACAGGTGTCTATGGTTTTCCTAACTACTCTTGTCAGTCACCCACACTGGCCACTTCCCAGAAACCCTAGGACATCTTAGACAAGCTTGTGAGCAGTGTCATTTCCAATGCTCAAGCCCTGAAATGTCAGCCAAATCCTTAAATGCTCACAAAGAGTGTTATGTCTTGATTAATCACGGGCTCATTTGCAAGCAAAGGGCCATGTTTCCTGGAGGAGAACACCAATGCAATCAAATACTGAGCTGTTTTCCTATATTGGCCAAGAGTCTCAGTGTAGGAACAAAGCTAAATGAAACTCGGGGTTTTAGAGATAAGCTCTCAGCCTCAAGCCAACAATCAGGCTATATATAATACACAGAGAAGTAAAACTGGAATGGGCCTACAAAATGAATTTAAATACGTTAAAAATGGTGATTCATTCCCAGACAAAAATATTATAGATAAATATTATTGAATATTCCCAGAAGCAGCTGGCATCTGGTATGCAATGGGTGTGCATGTTTTCTTGGACTAAACCATCAAAGGTAAGCCCTACAAAATCAAATGTTAGCAGTTCTCCAGAGTGAATGTGGTTTCCTAAAAGAAAAATCAAATTTACATGATTTCTTAAGAAGACGTTTTATTTTCTAGGTTTAAGTAGAAAAGATATTACTCTGATATCTCTGCCTTGGTTTACAAAACTCTCATCCTTCCACGAAGCCCAGTCCTGAGAGTCTCCCAGCAACGTTTCACTCCGTCCTCAGAGTCACAGGTATGAACCGGTTTTGACCTGTCCTATTTACGTAACATACAGACAGCAGCAACTGACACAGGGCTCGAACTAAAGAACAAGGCACCGAAGCCGGGCGATGGTGGCGCACGCCTTTAATCCCAGCACTCGGGAGGCAAAGGCAGGAGGATCTCTGTCAGTTCGAGACCAGCCTGGTCTAAAGAGCTAGTTCCAGGAAAGGCTCCAAAGCCACAGAGAAACCCTGTCTCGAAAAAAAAAAAAAAAAAAAAAAAAAAAAAGAACAAGGCACCGACTGAGAGCTTTACCAGGAAAGACACGTGGAGATGGATGCAAGACGTTCTCTCACTGCTGAAATACTGTACTTCGGCTTAGAGCAATCATGTTCTCTGTAGCATGGAGGGATCTGATGTGCACTTTGAGAAAAATGAGATGAGCATGGATAAGTAGAAAAGAGAGATAGATGGACAGAAATCCTTGTTAGGTTAGCTTATCCACAGAGCATACACGTACTCATTGTCGAAATCTGGTCTCCAAAGATTTAGCACTCCAAAAATAAGTGTATTGTTCAATCAACTCTCTAAATTAATTTACTTTTTTATTTTTAAATTTCTGAGTGTATGGTGTGTGTGTGTATGAGAGAGAGAGAGAGAGAGAGAGAGAGAGAGAGAGAGAGAGAGAGAGAGAGAGCGCACAGAGGGAGAGAGAGAGAATGTAGTACTATGTGTGGGAGTCAGAGGAGGCAAGAAGCAGGCAGTTGTGAGTCACCTGACCCTATTTTACATGCTGAAATTGAACTCAAATTCTCTGAAAAAGGAGTAAGTGCTAACTGCTGAACCTTCAGTCCCCAGAACACTGTATTTTTAAAGTTCTTGCTGTGCTTATACTATCAATTTTTGCTTCCTTGTAACTCCCTTCAGCCTGAACGGTTCTGAAAAATCATGAAGGAGCCTACTCAAATGATTGTACAACTGTCCTGTACCTCTTGTATAGCCAGAGCCTCATATTTCTCCAGGTAAAATGTCTTTGGACTCCACTGAGAAAGACAAAGCTGGTTGGAACTGAGCATGCATGTGATCCAGCATGAGAAATCCTTTGTACCTCTGAGGCTTCTCTGCCAGTTCAAGGGTAATAACTACTCAGACAGCAAGATCGTAGATGTAGTCTGAGTGCAGAAGTGAATTGTTCAAAAGGTGTCACATTTAAAATAGAACACTGCACACTGGAGAGAAATAAGGGGAAATGGCCTCAAGAGGACCAGCAAACTCATCTTTTAAAAAATAGTAGGTAGGACAACACATCTGAGTAAGATTTAAAGTTCCCACTAAATTCAGTCAAAGCCTCAGAACTGCCAGGAGGCAGGAAGGTAAAAAAAAAATTGCAGCAGCAAACTATAAACGGAAACATGAAGTACCAATTTGAAAAGTTAGTATTTCGGGAATTTTAAGCTGATCAACCAACTGACAGAAAATTCCTTGTTCTGAGAAGAGTCAGAATATAGAGAATAGATGAGATTAGGCAGTGATTATCAATGTTTGTAGATCAGGTAAAATAACAAAAAGTGTCAACCCTACTGATAATTTAGGCCTAAACAGATTAGCCACAGGTAAGAGACTGGGATAGATTTCTTATGATTCTTTCTTATTCATAAGGTGTTATGGAAGAGAACATAAGGTTTGGGAAATAGACCTATCTGAGAAGGCTTTCTAGGAAAGTTTGTGTTGAATGTATACTTCAAGGAAAAGTAGAAACTATCTAGAAGGCAAACCTATGTATAAAAAACAAGATTAAGGGACTTTCAAAGAATGTTATTCTAGGCTTTAGCATTATATTGGATTGCATAATTTACCATCTTCCCAGAAGAGAGAAAAAATAGGATAAATTACCACACAATTACTAAAGTTATCATATATTACAATATTTAATATTTATCAGCAATTTCATTACAATCAGACAAAGAAAGTGTATCAATATTACATAGTCTATGCAGAAATGCAACAAGGAAACCGACATAACATTGAAGGTCAGTCCCAAGAACAAAACAAAATATTTGTCTACCCGAAGAATCCTTAGAAAATCTCAGAAGTTCAGACTATTGGAACTAAGATGTTAAGTTTGTATTAACTACTTAAATAGCAAGGTCATAGAATTGAGACAGGAATTATATTACCAGTAATAAAACTCGAGTAAGGATATGGTAAACAGGTCAATTCATAATCAGCAACGAAAGGACTTGAAAAAATTTTAATGAAAACTTTTCCAAACTGAACTAATATAATTTATTTTGCTGAGACATGCAGAAGAGGACTTAAAAATGGAGAGACATATCAAGTACACAGATGTGAAATTGAATATGATAAACCAATTTTCCCTTTTTAGATTTTATGCAAATATAGTAAAATCATAGCATGGTGTTTTTAAACTCAACAATACAAATTTATGACTCATTTAGAGAAATGTTGATTGAGAACTTCAGAGAAACATTTTAAGCATCATAACTAGTGTGTACGTGACTGTATGCCCATCAGCTGTAAATATTTGTAATGAACTAAAAAAATGAAATTATTATGTAACAGCCAAGAGGTAGATAAGAAACAATAAGGCATTCTTTATAAATAACACTTTGAAGACTCTTGAAGTCTTTAAGAGTTACACGTGTCATATGTAAACATGAACACATTACATGTGATAGGCAACAAATGCAATCAAAGCGATTGTGTCTAAGCTGGACTAAACTGAAAGAAGAATGAAGGAAGACTGTAATCAGAAATAACATAACAGAATAATATTTTTGAATAAATACAAGCCTATGGGGCGTTAGAAAATACTGTAAAGGCAAGTAGAAGGTCAAGAACAGTATTTTTGTTACAAATAAGGTGAAGAGTGAAGAGCCTTCCTGTTTGGAGAAATTAAAATGTAAAGTCTCATGAAATAATATCTACAGAATATAAAATATTATTTTCAATAAGTATTTCAATGAATTGCTAACCTGACTGAAAAGAAGACGCTGCAGCATCTTTTGTTTTGTAGAATAAATAGAGAAGAATGGTATTGCTAATAGAATAGAAAATAGTGGGCCTTTTGGTGACAGAGATATCAAAAGAGTTTTAAAGAAGTACATTATTAGGAAGTGTAAGCTTCTTAAAAGTAATTTATCATTCATTGAGGCAGGCAAAATTTTCAAAGTTCTACACTATTTCTAGAAATTTCAAAAAAGTTAATAATTTATGCTGAAAAGTTTTTATGACATTGTTTTTTCTTTTTCTCTTTTATTTTTTATAATTTTATTTCTTAAAAGAAAACAAACCATTTTTTTTTTCATTTTATACCAATACCATTTCCTCCAACTTCCTCCCACCCCATCCCCTATCCATTCCTCAGAGAGTATGAGGTACATTGCTTTGTTGAAGGTATAAAGTCCTCCCTTATACCATATCTAGGCTGAGCAAGGTATCCATCCAAACAAAATAAGTTCCAAAAAAGCCAGTACAATCAGTAAGGATAAATCCTGGTGCCACTGCCAGTGGCCCCGAAGTCTACCCCCAATCCTCTTCAGCATAAGCTATCAATGGTGTTTTGATCTTAGCTATTATGACTGGTGTACGATGGTATCTCAGAGTTGTTTTGATTATTGAATTGAATCTATCAATTGCTTTTGGTAGGATTGTATGACATTGTTTTTTTTTTTTTTTTAATATGCCCTTTACATTGGGTTTGAAGAACTTTTGCCAAGACAGGAAAGTTTCTGTATACATTGCACTCAGTTTCCCTCTTACTATCAGTTTTTCCGTTCATTATAATGAATGAACAGTGCAGCATCATTGTTATGAACTTAAATCTATCATGTATTTAGACTTTTTGGGCTTCTGTTACTTCCTCTCCTCCCAGTTCATTGTAGCTCCCATTTAGGAAGCTACAATACTTGCTGTTTCCATGTATTTGAGTTTCCTCAGAGATCTGACTGCTTTCAGAATGTCCTGATTTTAGATGACCTTGCCTGTTTTGTGGAATACTATTTCATTTTATAGAATGAAGCTTGTATTGGGTTTGTGTGATGCTCTTTTAATGACTAAGTCTAATGAATCAGGAGAACCATGGAAGTAGAAAGTCACTTCCAACCCTTCATAGAACCTACATAGTATGACCTTGAATTACCACTGGCTCTGCCAAGTGGTATCACTTGATGGATATAGTGTATGTCAAGTTTCAGCATGTTTTAATTTTTTTCCTTTTTATATTGTGCTCTGGAAAATGTCACTTAGTACAACCAACACTTAAATAAAGGAGAATATTACCTTTTTTTTAAAAAAAAAAACTTACTCATTCCAGTTCCTGAAATACAGAATTTGTTAGTTCTTCTATTTCTACAGGAGAACTCACTTTATCACAGACACCAATTTATAAATAGAATTCATTGCAGTCAAAATATTCATGGCAGACACAGTAAAAAACCTGCAGATCTTTCGTGAAATTCATGAAGATAGAAGACTATGTACAGGTACAAGAAATGTAAAAAACTTTCCTCAGGTCAGTTTAAAGATACTTCCTTTTTTCCTGCTACTTCAAAGCACTTATTGCACAACCATATATATTTTTTGAAGCTAATTACAGGCACATTTTCTGAAAGATGGTGCAGTTGACAGGCCAGTTGGACACACCTGACTTGGGGAGGCAATTCTGCTCTTGTGCAGCATTGGTTATTCTCACACATATGCTTTCTGTTTATTTTGAGTTCCCTTAATATGAATTTCATTTCTAATTTAGGATTTCAAGCTTACAGAAGAACAGCTATAGTGATATATGCCCATATATCACTCAAACAGTGATGTATTTTACAACTTTTTGGATTTATCCATTCATAGACTGATTGATTAAAAAAATCTACTCACTCCAAACACTGGCTGAGAGTGGAGTCTTTGAGAGATTATGATTCAGTGGTTAAGAACACTTGGTTCTTTTCTAGAGGAACCAGGTTCTAAACCCAGCCCTCACAGATGGGATACAGCAGGATCTAAGGTCATTTTCTAGACTTGGTGGGCACCAGACACACAGGTGTTATATAAACATACATGCAGACAAAGCAACCAATGCTAAATATATATTTCTTGATATTTTAATAAAATTGTAATGTCTGTCACTTCCCCTTTTCCCCTCTAAACCCTCCCATACACTCCTCTATTTGCTCTTCCAAATTCACCAGTTTCTCTTTTCATTAATCATCATGACATTCATATATGTATATGTATTTGTATTTGTATATGTGTATGTAAATTTATATCTATTGTTAAATATAAACTGCTAGTTTGTATAATGTTTGTAAATATGTGTTCAAGGTTGACTACTTGGCATTGGGTAATTGGTTGATGTGCTCTAGACTAGAGCAGACTATATCTAGTGCTCAGTTTTCTTTAGTTTTCTGTATTCCTTTGTGTTGGATTGATGTCTTGTGTGCTTTTATATGTCCTCTCTGTCTTCTCTGAAATGTTCCCTGGTATTGCCCTTGTTCAGCTCACAGTTGAGCAGCCATATTTGTGAGACTTCATAAGTATGGCTACTGATATTTCTAGGAGACATGCCCTCACAGCAAACCCCTTGGTCATTGTCTCATTTATCCACACCCTCTTCTAAAAGGTGTGGGAGTAGTTTTCACACATATCCCTTTGGGAATAGACTTCACAACTCTTGCATTTTGAATGATGGTGTTTTTCTATTAATGGTCTCTATCTGCTGCAAAGGTAAGTTTCCTTAATGAGGGGTGAAGGCTCCACTTATCTGTCAGTAGAAGGCCCAATAAACTAGCCAGAGTATAAATAATCTTTCACTTTGAGAAATTTGTGATGCACATGACCCTAGATACATTACATATTACAAATGTATACATTACATTTAAAGAACTATCTGTTTTTCTTTATGAGATTATAATATTTTACAAACAAGATCTCAATTTTAATAGAAAACAAAAATTGTTGTCTCTATTTTCTCAGTTGTGTTTGTGTTCAAATCTGTATATTTTTTGTCAAAAGTAAAGTTGCATGAACTATCAACATAAACAAAATACTGGTTCACATTTCATCACAGGGACTCCTCATTTGCACTTCTACTAACACACCTACCCTTTTTGGCAACTATTAATCCATATGTGATTCAGGGAAATGGCCAATATGTTCTTCCTCTGTATGGTGTTGTCATACTGAGGCTATTGCATAAAGAACCATATTCTGAATTTTTAAGATTAGCAGTTTCTATCACTTATTAGTGTGTAATTCCCCGAAGAAGCAAGCAATTGTTTGCATATAATAATGATTCACTTTCATTGCAGTATGGTGTGTCCCATTGTGTAAAGATTCTGCTGTTCACTTAATTATTCATTGTTTGAAAAAAAAGTATTTGTGTTATATCCATTGTTGGCAGTCTTGGGATACTATGAGAGTTAATAGTGCTATAAAAATTTCATGCAGGTTTTGGTGTGAACATAATTCTTTATCTCTCTGGGATAAAGCCCAAAAATACAGAGCTGCCCAACTGTTTTTCTTTAACTGATCCTTTCCTACTAAATCATATTAGAAGATAATGAAAAATAATATCAGTAGCTAAATGCTTACTGCAAATTTTTCAGAATATATACAAATACAAGTTTCATTAATACAAATTATATCATGAATATGCAGGATCTTAAGTTTAGCTTAATGTTTCTAATGTAATACTTGTATTTATGTAATCAGTAGCTACAGTGGGTAACTGAATGACACTGGGATTGCAAGCCCTGGCCAAAAGAAACAATAATCAACACTTATAGTGTAACTACAACCATATTCTCAACTCCTAACATGGTTCTTCTAGTAAACTTTGTACTTTACTTAAATAGGTTTATATGGTATATAGATTTACATCTGTATTCTTTTATGAATTTAGTCCATAGTTTGGCACACTGTGGTTTAAATATGGTCTATGTAAACCACATTTCATTTTCATTTTTCAGTGGGTTCTAATTTATGGAAATGTTGTTACCTGTTTTAGTTATCATTTCCAAATTTTAGTTATTAACTGCAAGCAGTCCTGTGTACCAAACATATCTCTACAGACATATATAAACACTTGTTTTGAATATCTATCTCAAATAAGGATTAAAATTTTCTAATTTAGAAGGCTTGCATATTTTCAACCTTCAGAGATTTTTCCAAGTAGTTTTCTTAAGTAGATATGCTAATTTATGTTCTCACTAGTAGGATATGAGATATCTGTTCACATATGTGTTTTAAATTTTTACATTTTTTTCACACACACAAAAAAAATCCAGGCTAAAAATATTTAAAAGTTTATTAATGCCTTATAGATGAAGAGTTCTTGGTTTAAACATAGGCTTGTTAAACATTAGAAACATAATTTTTGTGTTAGTACATAGTATTGATTATTTGATGTCAGTTAATATAACCCAATGTATCTGTCACTTTCAGTGTAAATAAATTTCTCATGTATTTTATTCCAGCGTTTTTTTTTTTTTCTATTCAAGGATAAAGCGAAAAATGTGAATCCTTGTTGGGTCTGTTGCCAAACAGCCCACTCCATTTACTTATGATAAGTTACCATGCCAATCTATCATTTGAGTAGATGCTTACATCTCAATATTTAACCTTTTTTAGTCTTTTTTTAGTAGCATGTCCAAAAGAGAATGTAACATTCAAGAGAATGCATATATTTTTATATGCATATATATGCATTTACTCTTGAATGTTATATATATACAGAATTTATATATTATATAACTATAAATAAGTAACTATATATTATATACAGTTATATCTGATATATACTAATTATATATATAATCATATATATACAGTAATAATTAACCTGGAATTTAAAGGGTTAATCAATATTTAACTAAGTTAACAGAAAAATGAAAGGAACAGTCAAGAAAACAAGAAATCCTGGAATCATTTTGTATGCCTACTGTTGGAGTTGACAGACATGCTGAATCCAGAATACCAATCAGAGCAAAATTTAATTCTTCAATGTCTTTTTGATTTGTAAACTTTTACTAATCAAGGTATATGAAACTGTCAGCTTAAGGAATATGAATTAAAAGTTGTCATTAAGTTTCTAGAAGTTTGTTTTAAATAAATTCTGAAAAACAATGTGAAATAAATGTGAAAAAATGTATGAAAATAATAAAAGAGTTACTGTCTATCAATAACTGTTATCAAACGTGGTTCAGAAGGGAAGAGTTCTCTAACTGTTGGAAGAAAGATATTTTGGTGAATGCACATGTGTTTGTAAGTATTTTCTAGAAGGAGTTGTCGTATTTTAAGTGTTCTACAAGTCAGCAAAAGAGAAGAAGAAATAATCTATCAATGGTGGAATATTCAAATAAAGTGCTGAACATGTTTTCCTCAACAAGCTTCCAGCATGGTTGTTATAAAATGACCTTGGTGTGAGCTACTTCAATCATCTAGGTGTACTGGATGATGCTTCAATACATTGTTTACAAAAAAGTATTCACAGAAAAATTTGAAGGAATTAATGAGCAAAAAAATTCATATTTCTGTTTTTATTTTATCTTCTCACAGCCTGTCACATATATAATTTTTCATGAGTCCATCTTACAACATACAAACAGAACTTGATACTTGAGTGAGAATAAGATCATCTATAAGACATTTATATCATGATGTTCCTTGAGAAGTACACACCTTCCCATGTATGTTCACTAGTGACAAGGTACATCAAACTTCTATGATGTGAAATCATCTTACTTGGTAATTTCTCCATTCCACTGGCCATGATTGGCATGACTAACACATTTCATTATTTCTATGTGACTTGGTTTTTGTTAGCAAGTTATATTTTAAAAAATGAAAGTTTGGAAATAATTACATAATAAATGTGAGAAGATCCTAACTTTAAGTTGTTCGGATGGGACAAATTATAGTAATAAAATGTTTATTATGCCTTCATTTGCAAAAATTAAGGGTTTTTTTTTACAGTGCTATTTTTATTGAAAAAATATCCATATAATATATTCTAATTAAAGTTTCCCCTCCCAGAACTCTTCCCAGATCCCTTCCACCCACTTATTTCACATTATTTCTTTCTCTTACTATTTTGAGATGAATAGGAAAACAAAATAAATGACAAACACATTACTGTAATAAAAGAAACAACAAGTACCTTTTATCAGTGAGGCATTCTCATCTGGCATCCACTGCCTCTGGGTAACAACTGCAGACTGAGCCTTTCCCCTTCTCAGAATTGTTCATTCTTCTATTCTGGCTGCCCTACCTATACTTCCTGCCTGGATACTGGCCAATCAGCATTTTATTAAACCAATACAAGTGACAAATCTTTACAGGGTACAAAACCATTTTCCCAGAGTATGGGCCACCGCTTATTTCCATCTATTGCAGGAGTAAGGTTCTCAGATAATGGCTGAGAGACGCAATAATTAATATTTACTGCAGAATGTCATTATTTTTTTTCTGATTTTATCACTGATGAATATTTGGATAAATGGTAAATTACCTACATTGTTAATGAGGATGTGATAATTACCACATTTTGGGGGTCAGTCAAAATTGAAATTCAAGAATATGTTCACTTATAATAAATAAGGGAAATAATAAGGAATTTAAATATAAAACTCAAAAAAATTCCTGCAAAAGTCTTTACTGATTTATAATATGGAAAGCTGGTTGACTGACTATTGACTACTTTACTCCATTAACACTAACTATACTGAACATGTGGTATGCTATGCACTTTTAACTTCAGCATAGGGGAAAAAGAGATAGTCAGATCTCTTTGAATCAGAGTGCATCCTGGTCTATATAGCAAGTTCAGCAAGGGCTATATGGTTAGTCCCTGTCTAAAAACAAATAAAAATGCTTCATTCATATGCTGTCACAGAAATGTGATTTCCAGTTGTTAAACCCTGAATAAAAGTGCATACATTTGTATATTATCTATTTTCCTATTTTACATGTTATATACACATGTGCTATTTTGTAAATTATACAAGTGCATACAATCAATTGCATGTGAACTTTAAATTGATCTACTCTGCTCAATATCATACACATCTATATGTACCCATTTACATGTATAATATCAATTAAAACCTTACATTTTAGGAATAATGAAAACTGGCATGGTAGAAAAGAAAACTAAGTACACCTATTACTGCAGAAGTCTAGAAAGGAAAGCCCATGTAGAGAGAATGAACTGTGTTATGTCCGTGTCTGTTTTTCCTCCCAGTGTTGCCCTACACCTGCCTTATGACACCTTTAGTGGGGTACCAATAAATCATTTACCTCACCTTTTGATAGCTCCCACTTCTATGCTCATCTTACATAAAGCAGCCATTCTAGAATGGACCCCCACTTCACCTTTTCTAATCTTTTTGTTAAAGCACAAGCTGATCATTAGTCATTTCTTTCCCGTTCTTTTGTTCTGCCAACGTCATGACAATTTACTTATAATCAAGACAATTGAACTCATCCAAGTATAGACTCTTCCTTGGAAAACTGTGGATATTTTAATGTATGTGTGTGTGTACCTGATTATATAATTATCTATCAGCTTTTAGGAAAATTAGAAATAAACCTGAAAGGAATATGTGATATATAAGTATATGATTTTCTGAACTAGGTGACCATGAGTGTTGAAAACTTTTAGAAATTACAACTTTTATTAATTCAATGTTTATATTGTACATAGGATGTTTTATTTTTATTTTCGGGATTTGATGTCTTCCTCTTTTATTTTCTTTTATGGAAAGCAGATGGGCATCATAACTTTTATAGAGCAAATACTAATATGATTTTATGATTTAAGATGCATTTGTCTATGTTTGTGTTGCTAGTTATGTCTTTATTTGTATACCTGTCTCTATCTAACTTTCTGTTTGACATAACTGAGACTGAGAATTCGAATAAGGGATCACTTTACCAGGACTGAATAACACTCCTTCTGATGTGTGCTCATTCTACACATGTCTTGCAATAAGGAACCCACAGATCAGAAACACAAATTAAGTAGAAGGAAGCCCATCGGGCCATCCTTATGCCTAATTAACTGCTTTTCAATACCTGCTCCTTTGAAAGGAAACACAGATGGAAAAGTAATTAATGCAAAAACTAATTAGATATCTCATTTGCCAATTTTACAAGATAAATAAAACAGATTGCAGGCAATACTCAGCTGCCTGAAACAAGGTGAGGCTACAAGAGCAAGATGAGAGATGTTATTACCAGCAAAGTAGAAGCTGAGCGGCATATATTTTCCTCCCTGTCATTTTATCAGGAAGGCAAGAGAAAGAGAGTGAATTCTGTGTCTTTTAACTTTAATTCACTTAAAAGTATTGTATACTATATAACCAGGTGTTTTGCAAGTATTTGACTTTGTGAAAATTTATTGTCATCATGCACAATAATTTTAAAGGTAGTTTTAAAATCTTCTAAGAATATTCACCAACTCCCTTTAAAAGGCCAAATATTTAAAACTAAAATTCACTGCAAAAATATGTACTTTCTTTCTTTTTCCCCCCAATCTGGCCTATTAGCTCAGGCTTCTTATTAACTCTTTTTTCCTTTCTTGTTTTTATTACTTAAAAAAATACCAATCCAAATTTCCACTCCCCTCCCACTCCCTGCACAGATCTTCCCACCCCACCCTCTCTAATCCTAAGAGAGGGCAATGCACTCCGCTTTGTGGACAGTTTAAGGTCCTCTCTACTACATCTAGATTGAGCAAGGTTTATATCCAAAGAGAACAGGATCCCACGAAGCCAGTGCATTCGGTAGAGACAAATCCCAGTGTCACTATCAATGCCCCCTCAGTGTGCCCCAACTGTCATCCCCCTTCAGAGGGACCTGTTTGTTCCCCTGCTCATTCACTCCCAGTCCAGGTGGAGTGGGTGAGCTCCCATTAGCTCAGTCATACTGTCTCAGTGGTCTTGATCGCATGGACTTGATCTCCTTGCTCATATTCTCACTCCTTTTACTCTTCAACTGGACCTTGGGAGCTTTCCAATGTGGGTCACTGCCTCTGTTCCCATATGTTGTTGGATGAAGGTTCTATGGTGATATTTAATATAATCATCAGTATGACTACAGGTGAAAAGTCTATTCTGAGCTCTTCCTCCAGAAAATATTTATACCGTGAATCCTGTCAAGGCATTCAGTTCATGTTCAACTTCCTTAGGGAAATGCAAATCAAGATAACTTTAAGATACCATCTTACACCTGTCCGAATGGCTAAAATAAAAAACACCAATGATAGCCTTTGCTGGAGAGGTTGTGGAGAAAGGGGTACACTCATCCATTGCTGGTGGGAATGCAAACTTGTGCAACCACTTTGGAAAGCAGTGTGGCGGTTTCTCAGGAAATTCGGGATCAACCTACCCATGGACCCAGCAATACCACTCTTGGGAATATACCCAAGAGAGGCCTTATCATACAACAAAAGTATATGCTCAACTATGTTCATAGCAGCATTGTTTGTAATAGCCAGAACCTAGAAACAACCTAGATGTCCTTCAATTGAAAAATGGATGAAGAAAGTATGGAATATATACATATTAGAGTACTACTCAGCAGTATAAAACAAGGACTTCTTGAAGTTTGCATGCAAATGGATGGAAATAGAAAACACTATCCTGAGTGAGGTAAGCCAGACCCAAAAAGAGGAACATGGGATGTACTCACTCATATTTGGTTTCTAGCCATAAATAAAGGACATTGAGCCTATAATTAGAGATCCTAGAGAACCTTAATATGAAGGAGAATCCAAAGAAAAACATATAGGCATCCTCCTGAATATTAACCTTCATCAAGCGATGAAAGGAGACAGAGACCCACATTGGAGCACCAGACAGAAATCTCAAGGTCCAAATCAGGAGCAGAAGGAGAGAGAGCACGAGTAAGGAACTCAGGACTGCGAGGGGTGCACCCATACACTGAGACAAGGGGGATGTTCTATCGGGAACTCACCAAGGCCAGCTGGCCTGGGTCTGAAAAAGCCTGGGTTAAAACCGGTCTCGCTGAACATAGTGGACAATGAGGACTACTGAGAACCCAAGAACAATGGCAATGGGTTTTTGATCCTACTGTACCTATTGGTTTCGTGGGAGCCTAGACAGTTTCGTGGATGCTCACCTTACTAGACCTGGATGGAGGTGGGTGGTCCTTGGACTTCCCACAGGGCAGGAAACCCTGATTGTTCTTTGGGCTGACGAGGGAGTGGGACTTGACTGGGGGAGTCGGAGGGAAATAGGATGCGGTGGCGGGGAAGAGACAGAAATCTTTAATAAATAAATAAATAGAAAATATAAAAATATTGTACATATTAAAATTATAATACTATTTTTTTCAAAATGCATTGAATTCCATGTAACTAATGTATCACTAAATATCAACAATCTTTAATTTTTCCCATTCCAAATGACCTCCCCTCCTACATCCCCCTCCATCTCACATCCTCTTATCTCCAGTGTATCATCAAAAGCAATTGGAAATAAAGTGCTGATATGTTTAACTCACAATAGAAAAATAGTTAGAAATCTCACATGACATAGTACATAAAACCGTGGGAAAATCTACAGAAATCATCCTAGAGAAGTTACACTGAAACATTGTATAGATGGCTTCACTGGCATTTTGTCAGAAAAAAATAGCCCATCAAGTACACAGAGATCACTCATTTTCTCTACCCCTTAAACTGTTGACCCCTAAACCCATATAACATTAAAAGCCAAACATATTTCACAGGATTACCAGGCAATGTGATGCTACATATCAGCTACTATTTTTTACTATGATCTCAGTACATATTTAATTGATTCTCAGTATTTAACACTCTATAGACACTTTACAAAACATACTTCCCCAATTGTAAGATAAGACACATATGGAAAGTGTTCCTTTGAAGTTAAATCTGAGAATATATATTTACAAATTATTTATTTATTCATTTATTTTTATTTAATTGATTAATTATATATTCTGACAGCATGCCCCCTATCACCCCCAACCCCTCAATCCATTGCTCTGTTTCTGTTCAGAAAGTGGCAGGCCTCCCATGGGTATCAACAAAGGTTTATCAAGTTGTGGTAAGAATAAACATGTCTCCTTGTGTAAAGGTTGGGCAAATCAATCCGGTATGAGCAATATGTTTCCAAGAGCCAGGCAAAGCATTAGGACCTGTCCATGTTTCCATTGTTAAAAGTCCCACAGACAGATCAAGTTACATAACTGTCACTTATGTGAAGAATGCCTAAGTCAGTATCATTCAAGCTCCGTGATTGTTGCTCCATACTCTCTGAGTTTTTATGATTCAGGTTAGTTATTTATGTCAGTTTTCTTGTGATGGTCTTGATCCCTGTGGTTCCTGCCATCCTTCCTCCCTCTCTTCAGCAGGATTCCTTGATCTTGATCTAATGCTTGGCTGGGGTTCTCCGCATTTGTTTCCATCAGTTACTGGGTGAAGCCTCTCTGATGACAATTGGAGTACTCAACAATCTGATCACAGGAGATGGTCAGTTCAGGCTATCTCTTGACTATTGCTAGGAGTCTTAGCTGGGGTCATCCTTGCAGAATCCTTAGAGTTTCCCTTACATCATGATTCTAACTGACCAAAGATGTTCCCCTTCTAGTATTGCTTTCAGTACTCACCCCCTCAAATAACCCCCAAACCTGATCCCTCATGTTCTGATCCCTACTTTCCCCCAGCTCACCAAGGGAATCTCTCTTATTTCCCCTTCCCAGGAAGCTATATGCACATGCCTCCTTTTGGGCCCTCCTTTTTACCTAGCCCCTTTGAGTCTGTGTATTATAGCATGGTTATTCTTTGCTTGACAACGAATATATACTTATGAGTGATTACACACCATGTCTGTCTTTCTGGGTGTGGGTTACCTCACTCAGAAAGAAAATTTTCTAGTTCCATATATTTGGCTTCAAATTTCCTAATGTCACTGATTTAACAATCGAATAATACTCCACAGTGTAGATGTACTACATATTCTTTGTTTGAGGGTTATCTAGGTTGTTTCCAGTTTCTGGATATTATGAATAAAGTGGCTATGAATAGTTAGGCAGATCTCCTTGTGGTATGTTTAAGTATCCTTTGGGTATATGCCAAGAGTGATATAGTTGGTCTTGAGGTAGATTGATTCCCAAGATCCTAAGAAATCATCATTTTGTGATGGAGGAAGGTCATTGGCTAATAAAGAAACTGCCTTGGCCCATTTTATTGGTTAGAACATAGGTAGGCGGAGTAAACAGAACAGGATGTTGGGAGAAAGAAGCTGAGTCAGGGAGTCGCCATGATTCTCCCACTCCAGACAGATGCAGGTTAAGATCTTTCCTGGTAAACCAGCTCGTGGAGCTACACAGAATATTAGAAATGGGTTAGATCAATATGTAAGAGCTAGCCAATAAGAGGCTGGAACTAGCCAGGCCAGGCAGTGTTTAAAAGAATACAGTTTCCATGTAATTATTTCTGGTAAAGCTAAGCCATGTGGGCGGCCTGGTGCCAGGGACGCAGCCCCGCTGCTCCTAATGCTACAATTCTGTTTTCCAAAGTTTCTATAAAAGTTTGTACTCCCACCAGCAATGGAGGATAATTTCTCTTGCTCCTTATCCTTCCTAGCATAAGTTGTCACTTGTGTGTTTTATCTTAGTATCTCAGAATGATTTTGATTTGCATTTCCATGTCATGCTGGCTAAGGATGTTGAACATTTCTTTAAATGTTTCTCTGCCATTTCAGACTTTTCTGTTGAGAATTCTCCTTTTAGGTCTGGACCCCATTTTTTAAGTGGATTATTTTGGTTTTTGATGTCTAGTTTCTTTTGAGTTCTTTATATATTTTGGAGGTTATTCCACTACTGTTGGCTGCCATTTTGTCCTAGTTATACTGTCCTTTGCCTTACAGAAGATTTCACTTTCATAAGGTCCCATTTATTAATTGTTGATTTAAGTGTCTGTGCTATCTGTGCTATATTCAGGAAGTTGTCTCCTATGTGAATGCATTCAAGGCTACTTCCCACTTGCTCTTCTCTCAGGTTCAGTGTAACTAGATTTATGTGGAGATCCGCGATACACTTGGACCTGCGTTTTGTGCAGGGGGATAGACATAAACCTATTTGCATTCTTCTACATGTTGCCACCCAGATATGGCAGCACTATATATTGAATATGCTTTCATAATTTCATTGTATAATTTTGGATTCTTTATCAGTAATGGTTCATGGAGTTCTATTTACATCTTTATTTCAGTTTAATTGTTTCACTGGTTTATTTTATGGTAAAATCGCACTGTTTTTATTACTGCAACTCCATAGTAGAGCATGAGAACAGGGAAACCTCTAGAAGTTCCTTTCTTATACAGAATTATTTTAGCTATCTTGTTTTTTTTTTTTTCATATGAAATTGAGTGTCTTTTTTATGGTCCGTAAAGAATTGTGTTGGAATTTTGATGAGAATTGTATTGAATATGTAGATTGCTCCTATTACGTTAAAAATATTTTTCCTAGTGTAAACAAATTATTTTTGTTTACATACCTAAATTTTAAATATATTCTTACATAATTAGTATTTATATTTTAACAAATGAGGAAATGTTAAAGAAAGAAAATTGTTCATAGATCTATTTCCCTACCTCGGTTTAATAATAAAGGAACATTTCATGCAAATAAATTTTGAGGTAACTATCATGCCTGTGAAGATTCTAGATCTCGATATTATTCTAAATAATGTATGTCAAGGATGCACTGAAGATCCATGATGCCACACTCTGCAGTTTTGTCCACAAGGGAAACTCTATTATGACTTTTTCACAAAGCTGACAATATTTGTTTTTTCATACAATGAAACATTTATGAGAGTTATTTTTTTTTCAGACAAACCTTAGAGTGTACATATTTAATACAGTATTTACTGAATCTAATACAGAATCAATATATAAAATTATCTAGCTATACATTTTTTTCATGTGTAATAAAGTCTCATCTAATGCCAGCTCCAAAAATGGTCACTGGTGGCAGTTGTTATTCCCTCCTCATGACATGTTCATGTATGTGTGCTGATATAAATGGGACACCAGTTCTCATGTTTATCGCAACTGGTTTATCATTGACTTACATATTGATTTTCATGGTGATCTTTATCTCCATTTTCCTGAATTTTCTTGAGTGCCCTCCAAAGCCTGTAAGGCAAAAAGAGTCGAATGCCTGAGGTCCTCTCTGCCCTTGTTCCTCTTACCTCCCACAGAATTTTAGGGTTTCCACTTTTGAGG
Organism: Alexandromys fortis; assembly: GCF_014885135.2. Taxonomy (NCBI): domain Eukaryota; kingdom Metazoa; phylum Chordata; class Mammalia; order Rodentia; family Cricetidae; genus Alexandromys; species Alexandromys fortis. Next base: position 1,395,683 of record NW_026067953.1, on the reverse strand, counting down.
AGAAAGTGGTACAGGACTTAGCAACTTTAGAGTGCTGGTCACATTCCTCTGGTTTGCTTTGGATCACCCTTCTCATCTCCCAAATTATACTAGGAAACAAACCATCAGCTTTGCCCCTTACTGGGGTGTGAAACACCATAGGAAAAGAAGATTAGATCAGGACTTAGCTGAGACAAATTAACAGAGAGCTTATTTCATAAGGCTGAAAAGATAGAGCCTGCCTCTGTCTGTCCTCTCTCTCTCTCTCTCTCTCTCTCTCTCTCTCTCTCTCTCTCTCTCTCTCTCTCTCTCCCTCTGGCTCTGGGTGGTGACTGGACATTCAGATCCACCTCAAAGGTTAGACTATTATGAGCTTTTGAGATCTCCTAGAAGAATTCATCCAGCTGCTCCTCTCAATCTCCTGGCCAGTAGACTATCAAATAGATTCATCAACAGACATGCTAAAATAAATGAAAGTAATAATTGTTCCCTTAATGAGAAAATTTATTTTAAATAAATTCCAAGAAAATAATTCTGGGAAGTCATCTCCCATTTGGTTGCTAACAAAGATTCTGTGGATCACTATGCAACATTGACATTCTGGGTTTTCTAATTCTTTCTCTGAATGCCCCACTTCTTTGGCTATGCAATTGCGTACAGACTTTGTTTATAGATCATAGAAGCCTTTCTTGACCCAAACTCAAGCCACGACCTTCTTTCTTCCTCATCTCCACTTTTCTTTGCTTAAAAATTGCCATGACTTAAATCCTGAACTCCATGACATATTTCTCTCCAAATCTAATAACAATATCCACAAGATACTTTCCAATTTCATCTATAATAATTTTTTATATGAGACACTAAGAACCTACAATGGAACCTTGGTTTCCTTTGAAACAAAAGACTGCTTGTTACTTATACGATTCAAAAACCAACTTTAGAGATGTAAGCCCTACCATGATGAGAATTCTCTGTTCAGTATGTTGGACTTTGGTACATGTAACTGAAGATATACCAAATGTAGCCCTGGACAACTGTGTTTGCTTAGTTTTGTGAGCCTCAGCTTATCATTTTAAAAAATGTAAAAGTGTAATGTCTACGTCTTAGGATTGAGAAAATTTTAGGTATATTAGAGCTTATGTCATTTCAACTAGGAATTATTATGCATATTAATATCAGTATATCTCATAATTTGCATTTTATTTTATGATGAAAAGATTAATTTCAAGTTTTATTCCAGAATTTATTTTGTTCTCTGTAAAAACCTTCCTTGATAGACTCAAATATTTTCTTATTTAACCTTTCATTTTTCTGTCTACTTTGATTTCCAATGGCTATTCAAAGGATAGATAATTTTAGTCTTCCATACAATTTCTTTTTAAACTTAGATTGAATAAAATAAAGATTTTTTTCTATGCCACAAGACTTTCTGGGAAATATCTACTGAAATGTCAAGCCAGATATAGTAAAATGTCTTCTATTGAGAGCTAAACCCCCTTTCCCCCAAACCTTTTAAAATTTAATAGTAGATATATATCATATTAACACACAGGCTATTGCATTAAAGTAGCATTACTACTATAGACATTGACTCTCCATTATCTAGTAAATTCCAGGTACTAGAATACACTCCTTGTTTCATCATCAGCATTTAATATTGATGGTTTATAAGGGTGGGCATCCAGCACAGGAAGTGATTTGTATTCACTAGAAGGCAGTGACAGGTTTGGGTTCAGCAAGGTTATGTATTATATATTTCAACAATTGTCAGAAATATTTATTGAAAATCTATGACATGAAGGTCTGTGATTATGCTTTGTAGGGCACACAGAATAAAGTAGATGACAGGGACCTTTTCCCTCCAGGATCTTAGGAATGATCAATAAATCAAACTGGATGCAATATTAGATGACTTTCTACTCCAAATCAAATTTCTATAGATTTCTATGATTTCTTTCTTGTGTAAATTTGAACTTTATCTATCCTGAAATAATTTTGGGGTATCTTTTTATAAGTGCTCATTTGTATTGGAAGTTTTTCTTTATTTTATTTTTTTTATTGAGAATAGGGAAAAAAAGCTTCCGCCTCCTCCCAGCCTCCCATTTCTCTCCCCCTCCCTCCACTCCTCTCCCCCTCCCTCTCCAATCCAAAGAGCAGTCAGGGTTCCCTGCCCTGTGGAAAATCCAAGGTCCTCCCCCCTCAGTCCATGTCTAGGAAGGTGAACATCCAAACTGGCTAGGCTCCCATCAAGCCGGAACATGAAGTAGGATCAAAACCCCTTGCCATTGACCTTGGCTTCTCATCAGTCCTCATTGTTCGCCATGATCAGAGAGTCCGGTTTTATCCCATGCTTTTTCAGTCACAGTCCAGCTGGCCTTGGTGAGCTCCCAATAGATCAGCCCCACTGTCTCAGTGGGTGGGTGCACCCCCTGTGGTCCTGACATCCTTGCTCGTGTTCTCCCTCCACTAAACTCAGGAACACGACAAGGCTGCCCACTCTCACCATACCTCTTCAATATAGTGCTTAAAGTTCTAGCAATAGCAATAAGACTACATAAGGGGATCAAGGGGATTCGAATTGGAAAGGAAGAAGTTAAACTTTCGTTATTTGCAGATGATATGATAGTGTACATAAGTGACCCCCAAAACTCCACCAAAGAACTTTTACAGCTGATAAATACCTTTAGTAATGTGGCAGGATACAAGATCAACTCCAAAAAATCAGTCGCCCTCTTATACACAAAGGATATGGAAGCAGAGAGGGAAATCAGAGAAGCTTCACCTTTCACAATAGCCACAAACAGCATAAAATATCTCGGGGTAACTCTAACCAAGGAAGTAAAAGATCTATTTGACAAGAACTTTAAAGCATTGAAGAAAGAAATTGAAGAGGATACCAGAAAATGAAAGGATCTCCCTTGCTCTTGGATTGGGAGGATTTTGTTTATTTGGTTTTTCTACCAAAGGCAATTTATAGATTCAATGCAATTCCCATCAAGGTCCCATCAAAATTCTTCACGGATCTTGAGAGGACAATAATCAATTTTATATGGAAAAATAAAAAAACCAGGATAGCCAAAACAATCCTATACAATAAAGGATCTTCTGGAGGCATTACCATCCCTGACTTCAAACTCTATCACAGAGCTACAGTAATGGAAGTTTGAAAAGTAAGGAGGCAATTGCAACACAAAGCTGGAACAACGTTTCTGCCTTACCAGAACATTAAATTATGTGATTTTTTTTTAATTTATGGCAGAGGTAGGTGAAAGGCTTAATATTCAACACTGAACAGGGAAGAGGGAACAAGACCATTTCCTCAGAGCTTCCAATGACTTCCAAAAGTTACCTGACACCTGAGGAAGAACACTCATATTCTGATAAAATTTTACAGAGTGAAGTCAGTGTTGATGCAAATCAAAATAAAATAATTCTATACTAAGTCCTGTAGGGTTTCATCAGAGGAGGAGAATGGAGAGAACAGACTTTCTACAGACTTGATCTGTCCAGGAGTATATTTATATCACAGCTAATCAAAATTCTGAACAATATTTCTCAACTTTTAAAGCCTTTGGATGATGTCATAAACAGTTTAAAAATCAAAAATTAACATCATGATTATTTTTCAAGAGTTGGATTTTATGAGAAATAGAAATTCTGGAGTGGGCATAACAGGTGAAGGTATTTGATCATGGGTTTGTGGAGTCCTCAATATTTACAAAATTCTATGATGTCATAAACACAAGTATTTTTGGTCTTTACAATAACACCTCTGGGTATTAAATTTCATGTGTAATTTATAGACAGGCATTAATCTAAAGCTCTTTGAGGCATGAAATTGACATATCTTGAACAGGGATTTTAAAATGTGAATGTAGCTTTCATGTGGGTCATAGTTTTGCTGAGTCTCAAGCCACGGTAAGGGTTATATAGTGAGTAAATTACAATTTAGTTAAAGAGAAGTTTCACATTGCTTTAGGTTGGAATGAAATTCAAAAAGTTCCAATAGATGAGTCCTTAATAAATTGAGTATTGAATGTACTTATTGAGTCAAATTAAAATTTTCTGCTGTTTTATTTTAGTTTTTTATTAGAAAATTCAAGGGACTACAAATTCTTTATATGCTTCTTTATGAATCATCAGTCTTAAAAGAATGACTTATACTTTTCCTCTTTCAGATGCAGGGTCTGTGATCTGTCAAGATCATAATATGAATAATTCCTGGGTTAGAGTTTGTATCCAAGCCCACAGGGTTTTGCAACCAAGAGAATTTCTGTTTTGTTTTTGCTTTTTTTTTTTTTTTTTTTTTCGAGACAGGGTTTCTCTGTGGCTTTGGAGCCTGTCCTGGAACTAGCTCTTGTAGACCAGGCTGTCCTCGAACTCACAGAGATCCACCTGCCTCTGCCTTCCAAGTGCTGGGATTAAAGGCATGCGCCACCACTGCCCGGCAACCAAGAGAATTTCTGCTGCAAAGTGGTTATTCTATAGAGACAAATGGCCTTTATTTTTAAAAAATCTCCTATGATATCTAGAGATAATATATTTTGAGTCATTTATATTATTTCTCATAAATCCTAAGGACTTTTTGACTATCTTAGATGCTGTTCTCATATTGTTCTTATATTTTCTATACCAGATCTCTGGATACATAATATAATAAACCTCTTTTTATGTGAAGGCTTTTCCCTTATTGTCAGTTTAAGTGAAACTATATGTTTTTCCCTTTTATGGTAATTTGTTAGTGTTTATTTGTGTAGAACAAGTTGATACAGATACACAGTACATGAGTAATTATAAATCATCTTGAAACTTGTTGAAATTTAAGTTGATTGAAATTAGTCTGTTTAGTGATGAAAAAAGGCTTTAAGTGTTTAATCTGTCAGATTTCAGGTTTTGAGTATATACTAAAAAATTATTGCAATAGCTATGGGGATTCTATCTGAGGGCTTTGAATTCCCTCCCTACAGTCATTGGAGGGCTAGTTATAGCTTCCATGGGAGGAGATGTTATCTACAATGATCCCTTACAATCAGAAGAGAGGTGCCATTTGGAAGGTTGGGAATGAAATTGACTTTACTTTCCAGGGTGCCATGCACTAGGGAAAACCTACTTAAAATGGATTTTCTTCTTTTCCTTCCAAGAAAGTCAACAGGTTGATATTTTCTTTCCCATTTTGCAGGCAACCAAACAAAACAATAACACACACACACACACAAAAGTCCCTCTTAAGACTAGAGAGTACATTTTCCCCAAAAACTATAAAACTAAATGTAAGAAGATGAATTTGAAACAAAGTCTAACTTCAGAATCCAAACTCTTTTTTTAAAAATGACATGAGGTTGTGTTGGAGACTCTAGGTCCACTGCTAAGTGCCTGGATATTAGTTTCAGTTCGGTTCTTTGAGTAGATGGGAGTTTGTCTGAGTTAGTGGGACTTTTTGATTTTTTTGGCTTTCTCTTTGTTAAACTTGGGAACTGAGAAAAAGGAAAAGGCCTTGATATATGTTATATAATGTGTGATGCTAAGTAAGCAATGTATAGATACTAACAATCATGATGCTGATAATGGCCATGATGAGGATTTTGCTGAATGTATAAAATACATATTCACATTTTGATTCCTAGTGGCCCCACGAAAAGCCAGAGATGCATAATATTTCTTCTGTATAAGACTGGTCTCACTCAGTCTGCAGTGGGCACTCAAAAGCTATTCGCTGAATGAGCACTGAATGAGTAAAAAAAAAAAATCATGCAATAATTGTATTTTATTGACATTTCTCTAAGGAACCCACAATGTCTATAATCTGAGAAGCTACCCATGAATTCATATTTCCATGAACAATGGTTACAAAAAACTAAAGTATTGCAACATCTGAATAGAATAGCATCAAGTCTGAAATATAATCCTTCATCTATAGGCATTTGTAAAAATTCCTCAAGAAAAATATAAGTTGAAGAATGGTTTATTGAATACCTTGCAAAAAACTTCATCATATATTCAGTAGAAATGGGTGGGAAGTGAAGAGTGCTTGAAGGATAGGGACAGGTGGAAATACAATGAGGATGGGTGGGAGGATGGACAGGGGTGGGAAGGAGAGGGCTGGAGTATGGAGAGGGGTAGGAAAATGGGGAGGGGTGAAGGTGTAGAGGAATGGGTTGTAGAGTATGGGAGTATAGAGAGTGGGAAGATGGCAGGGGTGGGAATATAGACAGGGTGGGAAAATGGAGTGGGGTGGGAGGTTGGAGAGGGGTGGTAGGATAAACAGGATTGAGAGGATAGACAGGGGAGGGAAGATGGACATGGGTGGGAAGGTGGATAGGGTGGGAGGATAAACAAGGTAGGAAGATGGATAGGGGTTGGTGGATGGAAAAGGTCCTTTTTTTTTCTTTCTTTGTTTTGTATTTTATTTTGTCGAGACACATTTTTTTTTTCTGTAGCTTTGTCGTCTGTCCTCTTCTGGAACACACTTGGTAGACCAGGTTGGCCTCAAACTCCCGGAGATCCACCTTTCTCAGCCTCCCGATTGCTGAGATTAAAGGCATGTGCCACCACATTCAATGTGTCAATTTCAAGGAAAATTGTGCTTTTCTTTATTTGCACTGTTAAGAACTTACTTCTCTTTACCTGATTACATTTGATTAAAGATGACAATTCCGTAATTCTTTCAGAAAATGATTTTGGATTTTGTGTTGAGAATATAAGCAGATTTTTTAAAGTTTAAGGTAAACTCAGATACATTTTGTTCACTAAGCATACTTGCATGAGTACTAATTCCCTATTCTATATGCTGAAAGGAAGTCCTAGCCTAAAACTTGATGAGCTTAGAACTCTTACAGAATAAGTAATACATGATCATTTTGAGGGACGAGGACAGCTTTCAGTGAGTGTGTGTGTGTGTGTGTGTGTGTGTGTGTGTGGTCTTGGTATCATGCTCTGTTTCCCTGAAGGCTTCTCCAGATGTCTGATTGCTGCATAAACTGACTTGCTGCCAGTTTTAGTCAGACATTTTCTCTCTGCTCTGCTCTACTCTGCTCTCGTCTCCTCTCCTCTCCTCCCCTCCCCTCCCCTCCCCTCCCCTCTCCTCTCCTCTCCTCTCCTCTCCTCTCCTCTCCTCTCCTCTCCTCCCCTCCCC